>NC_057813.1:111463520-111554477 GCF_018294505.1 Triticum aestivum
ACTTCTACTATTATTAGAAGTAAAGCTAGTTCATACAGTCGACTCAAAGCGTTGGTTCAAACAGGGAAGAAAGTGGGAAAGCTGTAGCATGAATCTAGGACTTGGTTCTAAGAGGAAACGGGGGAAAGTAGTAATATCTGTCACTGTTTAAATAACCGTATTTCGTATTTGCGCAAACAGGGATGTCTGTCTCCATATCGTTTCGGGATGTCTGTCTCCGTATCGTTTCTATCCGCGCAATCAAAAGCACACACCTCAGTTTTAGTACAACTGCGCAAAATGAGATGGCTATCCCTCGTTGCCGTCGTCTAACCTCCCGTCTTCAAGGTATCCCTACATTGGTAGTAACTAAGGTAGAATGACCAACGCAATCTAAAAGAAGCTGATTCGTACGTTTTACTTCCTGATTGCAGTGCAGGGACGAGCGAAAACAACTGCATCCTAGTCCGGAATGCACTTTCTACCAGTTCATCCATGGACCGAGGACTAGCTGGCACGGCTGCACGGCGGTTTTTTGGACAGGTGCGCGGACAAGAGGCATTGTGGTCTGCTTATTTCTGCAAATAGCGGTGCTTAAATTTAGTGGAATGCACAAGCATTTCAGCTGGTCAGTACACTGCATGGTTCAGTTCAGCATTCCAGCTGAGACCACAATTATAATTGGTTATTCTGGAATGAGAGAACCTAACCCTGGATGGTGGCAACAAGAAAAAACCAGAGTGAACTCCAGGAAATTTAAGCCTGCCGGGAGGCCCTTTGCTCAGAGAAGCCTTGCTTGTTTTTTCCTGATTTGTAAACCTTCTCACAACTTTGTCTTTTGCTGTGAACTAGTATATGTTTGTTATGTTCTATGAATCATTGAGATGTATAAAATTGCTTAACTTATGCTTTTCAAGTTTTTTATGAAGACGAGTTTAATGTGAGTGTTCCACATGAGCGCTGGACTAGCGTGTGAACGTTTGGAATTTATTACATTGTGGCCTCAATTAACTGCATGAACCACTGTAACAAGATACATAGTTGCTTATATGTCAGACAGCAGATTGTTGATTGTTAGCTGGTCGATAGCCTAGTGTTGAAGCGAGCTGAGCCAATGTGCCGTGTTTTGCACAACTGCTTACAAGTGGGGTAGCACCAACAGTGTTTACAAGTACTTATGTATACGTCGGCGCACGGTTCTCGAACGAGTGCTCTATTTCATCAAAACACACACTGCTCGTATGATAAACCGTGACAACTTATGTCTTACCATGCCATATTCATGAAAAAACTAGTGAGGACGCATCTGTTTCGGCAACAATTACGATGGTTCTCACATGATTCACGGGCACACAAAAGTAGCAGCAGTTCCCATAGACGGATTCAAACAGAGTACTAGCCCCAGAGGGGTCGATAACAGGCAAGGTTCGGATAATTAGACACAATCCAAACTACTATTAAACACTAGCTGGGGCAACTATTTCATGCCTCGATCTAATTTGGGCTGGACACAAGACGGACCTTGCCATGAACATCATCGAGGACGTCCCGCAGCAGCTCAATCCTGTGAACCTTCATGAAGACAACCTTGTGGCCTTGCCACTGATAAACTTGTTTGTGGAGGCATGCCACGTCATCTTCCTGCGTAAGCTTGACAAGAACAATATGCCTCACAAATGAAGGAGTAGCTTTGAACTTCTTGTGCTTCAGTACACCCTGGACAACACGCCTGACAACAGTGAGGCTGGAATACAACTCTTCATTGGTATAACCGCAAATGGCTTCCAGGATCCAACAGCCTAAGAACTTTGTTTTACCAGTGCGTATATTGAGGTCATCCGCCTCATAGCGAGTGACATGTACAACCACACAATGCTTCTCTGCATCAGGGCTCTAATTGAAACAGAAATAAATTCTGAATTACTTTTCAGTATAAGAAACACAAGTTATTTAAACCACTATGTATAGCATGGCATCGAAGCTAATAAAATTTTGCATTATTAATCACCACATACTTCCTTTTCTAAAAAACTCACCACATACTTAGATGAAAAACCACAATCGAGATCGGCAAAGAAGGAAATCACCTTGGGCAGCTCAGCGGGGGGGGGGGGACACATCCTCGACGGGGGCTGTAACCTCAAACGGGGTGTTGACCATCTCAGTAGTGGCCGTGAGCGTATCTGGGGTCAGCTCGGTGGTTGCTTCCATCTTCTTGGAGCTCTCTGTCTCATGGGGATCAGCCTCTTGTGTCTGCTCCAATATCGGCAGATCTTTGCCTGGTTCTCCTTGGTCCATCATGAAACTGACGAATACTAGGAGACCAGTGAAAGGAAAACACAATCGCAATGACAATGAAACAAAAAGAGAGTGAGGATCGGTTACTGCTTTGCAAAAGTTCTTTTTTTTCTCTGAACAAAAATATACCAACATCACGGATCCGCTTACCTTCCCTTCGTTGGGAGAGAAGAACAGTGGCAGATGCGAGTGTTGCCTTTCTTGAAGACGGTGAGGGAGAAGGGGATTCAGCGAAGAGTGAAATGGTGGTTGCTTCGTCCGTCAAACTTAGACTGCGGGGAGGTGGGGTTTTGTGATACGACGGCTCGTTACTGCCGCGCTACGACCGGGGTGACTCTCCGCCTGCATACTGCCTTCTAATTTGGTGGATGGCATTTGGGCCCGCGCGCTGCATGGCCCGCATGTCGGTGAACAAAAGTATAACGGCATTCAGTAGAGGGAGACGTTTCAATGACCTAGGAGGAGCCAGAAGCGGTAGAGTGTCTCCACTGTACTAGTAGTAATTGTTTTTCTGGGTAGCTGTAGAGTGTCTCCACTGTACTAGTAGTAATTGTTTCTCTGGGCCCAAGACAAAACAGCCCATCCACACTAGTAAATAGTAAAATCAATTCAAAAGCCCATATATTTACTGAATGAGAGGCGCTACCCACACCCAGCACACCGCCCCCCCCCCCAAAAAACCTGGGTGCTCTTCTTCCTCCTCGCTCCCACCCACCTCACGTCAGCTCGCTCCACTCGTACCCCCAAATTCCTCACCTCACTCCTACAGAAAACCCCAGCTCCCCTTCTTCCTCACTCCTACAGAAAACCCCCAGCTCCCCTTCTTCTTCGCTCGCACTACAACTAGGCTCGTCATTCGTTACTCTGCTCAAATCCGTGAGCGCGACGCGACGCCCTCGAGGAAAATGGAGTCGGCTGACCCCAGCGCCAAGAAGATGAGGCTCCCGCCAGCGGCGACGCCTGTTGTAGATCCCGCACCCGGCAGCGCGGGAGAAGCGGCGACCCCGCCCCCACCGGATCCCAGGAACCCGTAGAATCTCGGGTGGACCGCATCAGCGATCTCCCGGACGCCGTCCTTGGGGAGATCATCTCGCTTCTCCCCACCAAGGATTGCTGCCGCACCCAAGTCCTCTCAATTCGGTGGCGCCCTCTATGGCGCGCCGTGCCCCTTAATCTCGACTGTCGTCAGCTATCTCTCTTCAATGATTTTGAAATCCCCAGAGCCATCATCTCCTCCCACCAGGGCTCCGTTCAAAGCCTCTGCATCCCGTCATGCTACCTGAGCAAGCATACCATGCCCTGCACGGTGGACGCCTGGCTGAAATCCCCTGAATTCACAGAACTACAGCTGCTTGAGTTCTACTATTCCCCTGGAAATCACATACCACATACCGAACGCCATGAACTTGTGCCCTCAGCACCGATGTCCATCTCGCGGTTTTCCTCCTCTCTCCACACCGCCACCTTTGCGCTGTGCTACCTACCAGACAATCTGGTACTAAACCTTCGACTCCCATTTCTCAAGAAACTTTCACTTGTGCGGGTTCGTATATCGGAGGCCTCATTGCACAGCATCATCCACTCCAGTTGCCCTGCGCTGGAGTGCTTGGTGCTTGTTTTCACAGTTAGAATCGGTTGTCTCCAAATAAAGTCGCCTAACCTTGTAAGAATTGGAATTTCTTTTGACGGAAGGCAGCTCATCATCCAAGATGCCCCTTCACTTCAAAGGTTGATCCTTGATTCTAGTTATTCACCGTTGCAAATAACCGTCCTCTCTGCGCCTAAACTGGAGACCTTGGGTGTAATACATGATCTCTGTGCTCATTTCAATATGGTGTTTGGCTCCACAGTTCTTCAGGTACTTTATATTATCATCTACACTTGTAACCATAAGCTGCATTTTAAATTTCTGCGCATAATTTATATATCATCTTGGAGTACACATTTTGTACTAATATTATGTTCTATGCTCAATGAAGAGTTTCTCCATGGATGGCCTATCAATGGTGCTGGATTCTGTCAAGATCTTATATATCCAAATGAATAGTTTTGATCTGAACAAGATTATTGGCTTGCTGCAATGCTTTCCATGTCTGGAGAAGTTGTATATAAAGGTGATAATTTCACGCACATTGGAAGCCCGCATATAGTGTACTAGAATTAACCGTTCAGCTGTTGCTCTTTCGACACTCTTCTTTTAGACCTTAACTGTTTTCAATCTTCATGTCTATTTAGGCAACAGGACGGGGTAAGAAAGTTATAACCAATCGGTGGATTCGTAAGCATCGGGATTTTCTCACTTCTCATGAGATTCGATTGAAGACAATAACGCTAGAACGATATGTAGCCAACCGTGCAAACACAAGATTTGTCACATTCTTCCTGCTGAATGCGAGGTTACTATTGTCCATCAGGCTTAAGTTTATCAGCAGCATGGTTTTGACGGATGGGTATGTCGAAGAGCAAAAAAAGGAGTTTCAGGTGGGCAAAAGAGCTTCTGAACGTGCCGGGCTTCTATTTACAACATATTGTGGTCATAATCCAGTAAATTTTACGACCCAGGATGTTCATTCTATGGACCTGACCGATCCATTTGACTGTGACTGCCGAAAACAGTGCTGGAGTTAGATGTTGTTGCCCTTTTCAATCTGGGTTTTTTTATAAACCTGATGAACAATTAACCCTCGTGCTTTTGTACAGTTTGTAAGCTGGAGTTAGATGTTCCTGCCCTTTTCAACTCGGTTGTGACTGTCATATTTTCTTTGAAACAAGGCAAATGGCTTGCCATTTGTTTAATTTAGAGTGAAATATTGTAACAAATCCCAACCAAGGGAAATAACATCACTCTCGCCGGCTGCTTGAGCTCACTGTGCATTACAGAAGCCAAGTGATTAGCCCCCACCAGCACCCACAAACTTATTTCGAACTAGCACATCAAATGGGCTGTAAATTTTCATAGGAAAGGCTACATGACCGTGACAGATTTAGATTCTGACATTTGGGACCCGCGAGGAAATATCCTATCCAAGGTGGTGTCGACTTACTAGCCAGTCAACAAACGATTCTGCCTACCAGCCGTTGGATTGACATCCAACATCTGTCGTGTATCTTCTATCTCTTGTCTTCTTCTTCCTCCAGCCGCCCAAACCAAACCACCCCGTCGGCTCCGCCTACTCCCGCCTCCCATGGCTGGCTCGCCTCCGCCGCCCTACCGTACGTACCCTCCAACGTTGGCCAGTCCCTCCCTCTATTCCCCCACACGTCCTGTTATTCTCCAGCGATGTCAGCCCCAACAAGGCACCCGCGCCCAAACCAGTCAACCCTCATACTCCCCTCCGCCTGTGACTGGACCGGCGCATCTTCAACAGCTCCTATTCATTCCGTCCGAGGCCTCGTCGTTGTCCTCCGCCTTGCAGCCTTGGTTCGCTCACCGTGCGCGGTGCGCCGCCCTCTTGCATTGTCAATGTCGTTAACAACCGAGAGGAACAAGGAGATGATTGTACGTGGAGAGAATGACAGTAGGGACCCACTAGCATCATGGCAGTACGCAAGCAAGTGCCTCTATAGTACAAGCCCAAAAATATGGTTCCTCCTAATGGTTGGACATCTGGGGCTTACGCCATTGTCAACGTAGTCAATAAACGAGAGAATTACACTACGAGCAGCTGACACCAGTGACCCATCAAGTCGCGCATTTTTTAGGAACAAGCAGTTGTTATTTATACTAGTTTTGCGGGGGCTATGGCCCGTCTAGCCAGGGTTTTATTTTTGTTTACCACATCATGAGCCCAGTTGTGTTTTTTTCTTGCTGAAAATGGCTAGCTCAGTTCTATTTTAAAAAAAGAAATACCCAAACAAGGCCTACTTGCTTTATCGGCCCTGCTGGACTGCAAATCTTTCAAGACGAGGAGAGTTTCATTCGGTTTGCCCAGAAATGGGCTGTACATTTTTAAAACACATCAAACCGGGAATTAGTTTCAATTTTTTTCATTACAAGATCTTAAATTCCATTGATTTTTATGCGTGGACAATTATTTGGATTTTATATTTATATAAATTATTTTTCAAAATAGTTTGAATGTGAATTGATATTTCTGGATTAAAAACAGTTGACCGCACCGAAATATGCAAAATTTCGTATACTTTTTAACCGTGGCCACAATATGGGGTGTAATGCTAACAAAAAGAAGATGGGCTCCAAAAAAATTCTTAAGAATTAGCAAATGGGTTGTACATTATTAGAAATAATGGCAGATGGGATGTATGCTGCTTTCCACAGATTTGAGGCTGACTTGTGCGCCTACTACAGGTTGACGCATATGCTTTCATAAAAAAAAGGTTGACGCACACGCAACGCCCTGTCAACTTAGTCAACACACGAGAGCAGTGACTGTTGGATGTCCATCCAACGGCTGTCGTGCTTCTTCAATCTCTGCTCTTCATGCTCCAGCCGCTCAAACAAGCGCAGGCGGGACTGCCTGCTCCCTCCTCCCGCGGCCGGCTATGCTGCGCGCAGGCCTCACGGCCCCACTGTACTCCCATCGCTAGCCTAGCCATCCCTCTACTCACCCACACATGCTGTTATTCTCCGGCGATGGCAGACGAACCAGTAAACCCTCGTACTCCTCCGCGAGGGAAACAACTGCCGAGTATTCCCTGGCTCCGTGTCGTTCCCTTCCTAGGCCTCGCCGTCGTCCACCGCCCTGGTGCTCTCGGCGTGGCCTGGTCAACGTGGTCAATAAATGACATCCATCAGAAGTGGACTGTACGTGGAGAGGCTGACAGCTGGGTCCATGGCCGCACGCAAGGAAATGCCTCCTTATTACGCGCAAAATAATGATTCCTCCACCTGACAGCTAGGACCCATAGGAAGGGCCTCTGTATTTCGCAGAAAAAAACATTCCCCCTGCTGACAAGTCGGACCCACCAGCTATATCTTCGCACGCAAGGAAGTACCTCATTACGCCCAAAAAAATGAATACCCCTGCTAGCTGGGACCCACCATATTGTTGGGCTGACTTGTGGGCCTATTAAGTTGACTGGGACGGAGGGATTTGTCAACTTAGTCAATACTCCAGTGACCATATGATGTCCATCCAACGGCCATAGTGCTTCTTTAACCTCTGGTCTTCTTGCTCCAGCCGCCCAAAGCAGCGCCGGTTGTGCCGCCTGCTCCTGCCTCCTGTGGCCGGCTGTGCTACCTCGGAGGCCTCACCGCCCCCATACTACTCCCACCACTGGCCAGGCCATCGCTCCACTCACCCACACGCCCTGTTATTCTGCGGCGGCGGCAGCCTCACACCGCAGCCAAACCAGTGAGCGCTCGTACTCCTCTCCGCGTGGGCATCCACTGCCGCGTCTTGCCTGGCTCCGTGTCGTTCCCTTCCTATGCCTCGCCGTCATCCACCACCGTGGTGCTCTCGGCGCGGCGTGGTCAACGACCGACTTCCATCGGAAGAGTACTGTACGTGGAGAGGCTGACAGCTGGGTCCATGGCAGCCGCAAGGAAGTGCCTCCTTATTACGCGAAAAATAATTATTCCTCCACCTGACAGCGGGGACCCACTGGACGGGCCACCAGTATTTTGCGAAAAAAATTGTTTCCCCCTGACTATTGGGACCCACCAGACGGGCCACCGTATTTCGCGAAAAAAATGTTCCCCCCGCTATCAGCTCGGACCCATCGGAAGTGCCTCCTTATTATGCACAAAAAAATGAATACTCCCCCAGCTAGCTGGGACCCACCTTGGTGGGAGGCTGACTTGTGGGCCTACTAAGTTGACGGGGACAAAGGGCTTTGTCAACTTAGTCAATATGAACGATTCTAGCTCCAGTGACCGTACGATGTCCATCCAACGGCCGTAGTGCTTCTTCAACCTCTGGTCTTCTTTCTCCAGCCGCCCAAAGAAGAGCCGGTCGTGTTGCATGCTCCTGCCTCCCATGACCGACTGTGCTGCCGCGGAGGCCTCACCGCCCCTACTATTCCCACAGCTGGCCAGGCCCTGCAGCGACGGCAGCCTCACACCGCAGCCGAACCAGTGAACCCTCGTACTTCTCTCCGCGCGGGCTTCCACTGCCACATCTTCCCCGGATCCACGTCGTCCCATTCCTAGGGCTCGCGTCGTTCACCACCGTGGTGCTTTCCACGCGGCGTGGTCAACGTGGTCAAGGAACAATTTCCATCGGAAGAGTATTGTACGTGGAGAGGCTGACAACTGGGTCCATGGCCACAGCCCAGTTTTTTTGTGATTTGCCAAGTAAGTCGCCTTGTCAGGCCTGTTGGACTATAAATCTTTCAAGACAAGGAGAGCTTTCATTCGGCTGACCGAGAAAATGGCCCATCAGTAATGAGAAATGGGCTGTACATTTTTAAAACACATCAAACCGGCAATTAGTTTCAAATATCATTTTTTCATTTCAAGATTTTAAATTACATTAATTTTTATGCATGGAGAATTTGTTGGATTTTATATTGATATACATTTATTTTTTAAATCAATTTGAATGTGAGTCAAAATTTCGGGATTAAAAACAGTTCGGACCGCACCAAAATATGCAAAATTTCGTAAAAAAATTTAACCGTGGCCACAATATGGGATGTAATGCTAACAAAAAGAATATTGGCTCCAAAAAAACCTTAAGAATTAGCAAATGGGTTGTAAATTATTAGAAATAATGGCAGATGGATTGTATGTTGTTTTCCACAGATTTGAGGCTTTCCTAAAAAAAAGGTTGACGCACAAGCAATGACTGTTGGATGTCCATCCAACGGCCGTCGTGCTTCTTCAATCTCTGCTCTTCCTGCTCTAGCCGCTCAAACAAGTGCCGGCAGGACTGCCTGCTCCCTCCTCCCCGTGGCCGGCTGTGCTGTCGTGCAGGCCTCACCGCCCCACCGTACTCCCATCGCTGGCCTAGCCATCCCTCTACTCACCCACACCTGCTGTTATTCTCCGGCGACGGCAGACAAACCAGTAAACCCTCATACAGTCGTACTCCCCTCCGCGTGGGAAACAACTGCCAAGTCTTTGCTGCCTCCGTGTCATCCCCTTCCTAGGCCTCGCCGTCGTCCACCGCCGTGGTGCTCTCGGCGCGGCGTGGTCAATGTGGTCAATGGCCGACTTCCATCGGAAGAGTACTATGCGTGGAGAGGCTGACAGCTGGGTCCACGGCGGCCGCAAGGGAGTGCCTCCTTATTACGTGCAAAATAATTATTTCTCCACCTGACAGCAGGGACCCACTGGACGGGCCACCGTATTTTGTGAAAAAACGTTTCCCCTGACTGCTGGGACCTACCAGCTACACCTTCGAACGCAAGGAAGTGTGTCCGGGCAAAAAAAAAAACCAAAACGATTCTCCCCCCTGACTGTTGGGACCCACCAGCTACATCTTCACACGCAAGGAAGTGCCTGACAGTCGGGACCCACCTGGTCGAAGCGAATGTAGCGTTGTCATTCTGGTCGCGAACGTGTACGTACATATATACTGGTCGATGTAGAGGCGCGCACATGTCGTAGTAGAGGCGCGTACGTGTCGTAGTAGAGGCGCGCACGTGGCATGTACACGTACGTACATCGGCTAGGGTGCAAGAAAGAGAATACGGCCACGTATGTGTACATACGGGCGGGGTCTCGAAGCCTACTCGCGCATACGTACAGCGAGGGCTCGTGTACATGGCTGGGTCAGAACGGAGAAACATCGTCATCGTCGTGTTCATGGGGAGGCAACGGAATTCGTCGTGTTCATGGGGAGGCAACGAAATGCGTCGTGTTCATCGGGAGGCAAGGGAACGCGTGGGAGCCAACCGGCTGGGTCGAAACAGAATGCGTGGTCGTGTTCATCGGGAGGGCTTGGACGGAACAGGCAATGGAAATGAGGCCTGGTGTATCGCACAATGGAGGAAACGGCCTTGTGTTCGACCGGCCACGTTCGGAACGGGGTCCTGTTGATCGGAAGGGGTCTGGCGTACCACAAAACGGAGGAAACGGACCTCCTACGGTCGAAAAGGGGGTCCTGTTGATCGGGAGGGGTGTGGTGTACCGCAAAACAGAGGAAACAGACCTCCTACGGTCGAAACGGGGGTCCTATTGAACGGGAGGGGTGTGGCGTACCGCAAAACGGACGAAACGGACTTGTGTTGGAGTGCTACAGTCGAAATGGGGGTCCTGTTCATCGGGAGGGGTGTGGCGTACCGCAAAACGGGACTCCACGGGATACTGTTCATCTCCACCGAAGACCTCCTCCAGCCTCCATGGGCTACCATCGACCTCCTCCAGCCTTCACGGGCTCCTGTTCATCCAGCCTCCATAGCGCGCTACTCCACCAGCTACTGTTCAACCACCCCTCCACGGGCACCCCTCCACCGTCTACTATTCATCCAGCCCTCCACACCACGGGGTCTTGTTCAACCACCCCTCCACGGGCACCCCTCCACCGTATACTGTTCATCCAGCCCTCCACACCACGGGGTCCTGTTCATCCAGAGGCAAACGCCGCTGCTCACTATTCATCCAACCCCCCCCCCCCCCCCCCCCGCAACGCTCACTGTTCATCCAATCGATCGGCTCTCAATCAGGTTCAGTTAACAGCCATCGATCGATCGCTCGGGTTCAATAACGCGTAGCCTGCAGTGCAATCGCTTGGGTTTAGTTAGAGCCCAATGCCTTGCTCTAGTTCAGTTAGAGCCAGTGCCTCACACACACGCGCGTACATGTACGAGAGAAATGCGCGTCGCTCGGCCCCCGACCTCCCACCGTAACCGGGAACTCCCCGAAATTTTCCTCGCCCTCGCTTCTACCATGGTTTTTTCCGTCATGGACATCCCAAAGAATGTCATGCAGTTGCGTCTCCGGCCCGCCCAGGACGAAAAGCCCATATTCTGTCATGATTTTTTGTCATAGAAGTAGGAGCCCACCACATCTATGATGATACCGGGTTTTGTCACAATTATTGTCATAGAAGTGTCATATGCATGACAGAAAAAAAATTGTTCGGCCCAAAATGTCACGGATGTGTCTTTTTTTTTGTAGTGATGGGGTTTATATCATATTGCATGAGTTTATCCCTCTACATCATGTCATCTTTCTTAATGCGTTACTCTGTTCTTTATGAACTTAATACTCTAGATGCATGCTGGATAGCGGTCGATGTGTGGAGTAATAGTAGTAGATGCAGGCAGGAGTCGGTCTACTTGTCATAGACGTGATGCCTATATACATGATCATGCCTAGATAATCTCATAATTATTCGCTTTTCTATCAATTGCTCGACAGTAATTTGTTCACCCACCGTAATACTTATGCTATCTTGAGAGAAGCCACTAGTGAAACCTATGGCCCCGGATCTATCTTTTATCATATACGTTTACTATCTACTTTTATTTGCATCTTTACTTTTCCAATCTATATCATAAAAATACCAAAAATATTTATCTTATCATATTATCTCTATCAGATCTCACTTTCGCAAGTGGCCGTGAAGGGATTGACAACCCCTTTATTGCGTTGGTTGTGAGGTTCTTGTTTGTTTGTGTAGGTGCGTGGGACTTCTGAGGAGCCTCCTACTGGATTGATACCTTGGTTCTCAAAAACTGAGGGAAATACTTACGCTACTTTGCTGCATCACCCTTTCCTCTTCAAGGAAAACCAATGCAAGATCAAGACATAGCATAGACACGCTCCCCCTCTCGTTGTTATGCATCTCCATGCAAAGATCTTGTGTGTGGGTAGAATTTTTTTGTTTTCCATGCAACATTTCCTAACACGGAGATACCACGAGTATGCACGTATCTGTACCGGCTCCGCCCACAAAGAGAAACATGTAAAGTGGCATAGGAAACCAAAATAGCTTTGTGTTGAGGCACCGCCGTAGATGCACACTAGTTGGGATTTTGGACCCCTGGGAACTCTTTTAATCATTTATCTCAAGTCTAGCTACTTTACTTATTATTTATTTCAGCTGATTTATTCACCTTTACGCTTGCAACCTTATTATTATTATTACTACTGTTCTGGATCACTTACAGTTTCTATACACATTATTTGCACCTTGCAAAGGACCAAAGATTGATTCATGTGCTCCTTGTGGTATTGGTACTCTTACTCTGAAAAGGCTACAACTAAACCCTCTGCACTTGCAGATTATCTAGCTTTTTTGGCATCGTTGCTAGGGAGCTGAGCACTTTTGGTCTTAGTTCCGAGTTTGATTTGAATCTTGTGTACTAAGTTGTTTGCAAGTATGGAACAATCATGGCTGAGTATGGACACTAATATCAACTAGCTGCCATGTGACTTACATGTCCACCTATTCGAGAAATGTTCACATATTGGGTCCTAATCCCATTGTTGTAGCTTATGTCGTGAACTAAAGTGTCCTCAACTTGTTGCATGGTAAACAGTTTAAAGGTGAGGATCTTATCAACATTTGTAATTTTTGAAGATGTATGTGGGATAGTTAAGTTGAATGCTTTTAGCCTAGATGATATGAAACTGAAATTATTTCCTCTCACTCTAGCTAAAAGACAAGGAATTGGTTAGTGTCTCACCCTGCAAGTACCTTTGATACATGGTGTAAACTAGCAAGAACTTTTCTATCAGATCTTTATCCAGAGAAGAAATCATATGAAGCAAGGAGGAGGATTTAAAATTTTCAACAAAGGTCTGGAGAAAGTCTGGTAAATGCATATCAAAGGTATAAAATTTTACTAAATGATTGCCCTCGTCATAAGCTCCCTCAATGGTTAGTATTAAATCTTTTTATGGAGGAGTGCAATATGATTCAAATGAAGAACTAGATTTAGCACAGGCTCTTTTATTAGCAAAGTCCCAGAAGCATTGGAATTATTAGAAGGGAAGCTCGCTAACCATGAAGCTTGGGGGAGCGATGAAGAAGGAGAGGGTAAAGTAGAAGTGGATTTTGATTGCATAAAAGCTTATCTAAACTCGGGGAGAGTTGAACAAATAAGTAATGAATTATACCTTGACCCTAATGTTGTTTTAAAATTTGTTTAAAGCTATGCAAAGCATATGGAGTTCATGAAGAGGAAATGGGAGAATTATACCGATAAGGATCCCAAGGAAGAGGTCATAGTTGATACTTTGGAGGTAGAAACATCAGTACTACCCATGGAAGAAGATTATGAACCTGAACCGACATTGCCATATCCAGTGAGAAAAAGCACGGCTTGAGTATTTTAGCAGGGAACATCAAAGGATGAAAATGAGAACAAGAGCAAAGCTAAAGTGTAGCCTCCAAAAAGGAAAAAATAGGAGAAACCCATTGAAACAATGGAAGAGGAGGTAACTTGTTTTGTGAAAGGTTGCATTAAAGCTACAGATACTGGTTAACCGATCGTGCCTTTATCTTTTGGTAGTACTTCTTATTTTGGTCTTTGCGATATAGGGTCTTCTATTAATGTTATACCTGACACTCTTTACATTAAGCTTTCATGATGAAATTTATGCTTGTGACTTATAGCCAGCCAATATGGAAATTAAATTAGCAAATGGTACTCTGAGGAAACCTTATGGGATGGTATCTAATGTTTATGTCATATTGGGAACCTTTACTTATCTAGTAGACTTTGCTCAAATGGAAATCCTTGAAGATGATTATTTTCCCGTAATATTTTGAAGACCATTCCTTAACATTGCGGGTTCAAGCATTTATTGTAAGAGGGAAATTGTCTCTCTCAAGTGTGGGGAACATGTAAGAGAATTTCATTTTTCCAGGTTCAAGAATCACACCAACCAAGAGAGCATGACAACAATGAAGAGAAGACCATAGCTCAACTAGGAGCTATCTACTTCGGAACCTTTGAAGATGATCCGAAAAGGAGTTTAACTGAATACGAGAAATAACCAAAAGACCCAGCTAAGGAAGAAATAGATCATCATTTGAATGAAACACTGGTTCAAGATCCGGTATCTAGCAAGCAATATGATGTACTCCCTCCGTCCGGAAATACTTGTCATGAATAAAAGGGGATGTATCTAGATGTATTTTAGTTCTAGATACATCACTTTTTGTCCATTTTGATGACAAGTATTTTTGGACGGAGGGAGTACCTGAGAAGAAAGGAAATGAGGAACCATCGCCACTAGAACTAAAATCTCTACCAAAAGAGTTAAGGTATGAGTTTTTGGATGAAACAAACAGATACCCAATTATTATCAGTGCTAATCTTTCACAGGAAGAAAAGGAGAGATTGATGAATGCCATGAGGAAACGTAGAAAAGCATTTGGATTCAATGGATGATTTAAAAGGCATCAGTCCCTCTATATGTACTCATCGTATATTCATGGAGGTGAAGGAAATATGCCCTAGAGGCAATAATAAAGTTATTATTTATTTCCTCATATCATGATAAATGTTTATTATTCATGCTAGAATTGTATTACCCAGAAACATAATACATGTGTGAATACATAGACAAACATAGTGTCACTAGTATGCCTCTACTTGACTAGCTCATTGGTCAAAGATGGTTGAGATTCCTAACCATGGATATGAGTTATCATTTGATCAGTGGGATCACATCATTAGAAGAATGATGTGATTGACTTGACCCATTTCGTTAGCTTAGCACTTGATCGTTTAGTATGTTGCTATTGCTTTCTTCATGACATATACATGTTCCTATGACTATGAGATTATATAACTCCCGCTTACCGAAGGAACACTTTGTGTGCTACCAAACGTCACAACGTAACTGGTTGATTATAAAGGTGCTCTATAGGTGTCTCCGAAGGTACTTGTTGAGTTGACGTATTTCAAGATTAGGATTTGTCACTCCGATTGTCGGAGAGGTATCTCTGGGCCCTCTCGGTAATGCACATCACTATAAGCCTTGCAAGCAATGTAAATAATGAGTTAGTTACAGGATGATGCATTACATAGCGAGTAAAGAGACTTGCCGGTAACGAGATTGAACTAGGTATTGAGATACCGACGATCGAATCTCGGGCAAGTAACATACCGATGACAAAGGGAACAACATATGTTGTTATGCGGTTTGACCGATAAAGATCTTGGTAGAATATGTGGGAGCCAATATGAGCATCCAGGTTCCGCTATTGGTTATTGACCGGAGACGTGTCTCGGTCATGTCTACATAGTTCTCGAACCCGTAGGGTCCGCACGCTTAAAGTTCGATGACGGTTATATTATGAGTTTATGTGTTTTGATGTACTGAAGGTAGTTCGGAATCCCGGATGTGATCACGGACATGACGAGGAGTCTCGAAATGGTCGATACATAAAGATTGATATATTGGACAACTATGTTCAGACACCGGAATGGTTTCGGGGAGTATTGGGCATATATCGGAGTACCGGGGGGTTACCGGAACCCCTCGGGGAGACTAATGGGCCTTTTGGGCCCTAGTGGAGAAGAGGAGGGGCGGCCAAGGGCAGACGCGCGCCCCCTTCCCCCCAGTCCAAATTGTACAAGGAGGGGGGCGGCGCCCCCCTTTCCTTTCCCCTTTCTCTCCTTCCCTCTCCTCTCCTACTCCCACTTGGAAGGGGGAGTCCTACTCCTGGTGGGAGTAGGACTCCTCATGGGGCGCGCCTAGGGTGGCCGGCCCCCTCCCCCTCCTCCACTCCTTTATATACTGGGAGGGAGGCACCCCTTGGAGACATAACAATTGATCCCTTGGATCTCTTAGCCGTGTGCGGTGCCCCCCTCCACCTTAATCCACCTCGATAATATGGTAGCAGTGCTTAGGCGAAGCCCTGCGTCAGTAGAACATCATCATCGTCAATATGCCGTCGTCTTGAAGGAACTCTCCCTCAAACATCGGCTGGATCGAAGCTCGAGGGACGTCATCGAGCTGAACGTGTGCTGAACTCGGAGGTGCCGTACGTTCGGTACTTGATCGGTCGGATCGTGAAGACGTACAACTACATCAACTGCGTTGTGCTAACGCTTACCCTTTCGGTCTACGAGGGTACATGGACACACTCTCCCCTCTAGTTGCTATGCATCACCATGATCTTGCGTGTGCGTAGGAATTTTTTTGAAATTACTACGTTCCCCAACAGGAGGAAGGAGCCGAACCATTTCATGAGTACCAGAGGAAGCTGAACCCTGAAATGAAGGTAGTGGTAAGAAAAGAAATTGTTCGTCTACTGGATGCAGGTATTATATATCCAGTTTTTGAAAGAAAACGGGTAAGTTTGGTTCATCGTGTACCTAAAAAGGGGGGATTTACAGTAGTTCCTAATAGACATAATGAACTAACCCCTACTAGAACAATAGTTGGGTATAGGATGCCCATTGATTTCAAGAAGCTGAATGAGGAAACCCGTAAGGACCGTTACCCTTTACCATTTATTGATTAAAAGCTTGAAAGGCTAACAAAGCATACCCATTTTTGTTATTTGGATGGATATTCATGGTTTTCACAAATTGAAGTGCACATAGAAGATCAAGAAAAGACAACATTCACCTGCCCTTTTAGTATGTACTCTTACCATCGTATGCCTTTTGGCCTATGCAAGGCACTAAATACATTTCAAAGAGGCATGAATGCTATTTTTGTTGATTTTGTTGAAGAAATCATGGAAGACTTCATGGACGATTTTTCAGTCTATGGAACTTCTTTTGATGATTATCTTCGCAATCTTGATAAAGTAGAGATGTGAGGACACTAACCTTGTATTGAATTCGGAGAAATGCCACTTTATGGTCAATGAAGGTATTGTTTTGGGGCACGGAATATCTTGTAAAGGCATAGAGGTTGATAAAGAAAAGATAGATGCCCTAGAGAAACTCCCTCGTCCTCATGATATTAAAGGGATAATGAGTTTTCTCGGTCACGCGGGTTTCTATAGACGCTTTATTAAGAATTTTTATAGTATTTCGAAACCCTTAACTAACCTTTTCCAGAAAGACGTTCCCCCCACTTTCACGGATGAGTGTAAAAGTGCCTTTCAAAAACTGAAGCATGCTCTACTTAATGCTCCTATCATTACACCTCCAGAATGGGACATGCCTTTTGAAGTCATCTGCGAAACGAATGATAATACGGTGAGTGCGGTTTTGGTCCAATAGGTAGTTTAGAAGTTTAATGTTATTTATTTTGCAAGAGACGCCCTCATTGATGCTTAAATAAATTATGCTAAGAATGACAGAGAACTCTATGCAGTGATATTTTCTTGTGAAAATTTTAGACCTTATATCACTGATAGAAAGGTTATATTTTATACAAACCGCCGGGCAATTAAAGAGGTGTTGGATGTTAAAGAAATTAAGACTTGCTGGATGATGTGGTCTCTTTTGCGGGAATTTGACAGTGAAGTTTTAGACTGCGAAAAGATAGGAGAAGTGTTGACAAACATCTCTCTGCTAAAGGAGGAGCATCAGTAAAATCCACCAAGTATATGTATCCCCTACGAAACGGTTGTGGCTTTGGACATAGCTAAAACTCATACTTTTAGAGACACGGGACCACCATTCATTGGTCAAGAAAATCCTTTTGCAAAACTAAGGGCGAGGGAGGAGAATGATTTATTTGACTATAACAATTCTTTGCACCAGGATGGCACCTCTTCCTCAACCCCTGAGAACAAAGACGCCTGGGATGAAGATCTTCGGAAAACACAAGGAGCAGAAAGTACTAGTGAACATAGGAAAGTTCTCTCTTTTTCCTTAAGCTCTCATCTAATTTGTATTTGTTGTATTTTTTCGTATAAAATTTTATGTTTTACATAGCCAAACGGGCGCAAAAATGACCGCTTGCGGTAGTTTGAAGCATTCTCTTTGATTCTGTTTATTTAAGCCCGCAGGCAAAACGAGGAAATGACCACTCAAACGGTCGGTCGCGGTCTCTTGGAAAGTCATCATTCGCTCTATTCTCTAGAGCAAAATTGAGCCATTAACTCTTTGCCTGTTGAAAAAAAGTTTTTGTCACGCAAGAGTAGGGGGTCAAACGAACGCTCGGACGATCAAGAGCGCCCGTTTTTATGGCCGTCTAATGCGTCCATTTTGCATCATGTTTTCCAACTGTTATTTATAGTGTTTTTATTCAATATAACACTTTGTGGAGTAATTCTAATGCCTTTTCTCACATAATATGCAAGGTTTACGCAAAGAGGGAGAATACTGGCAGCTACAATTCTGGACCTGAAAAAGCTATGTTAGAAATACCTATTCTACACTTCTTCAAATGAGCTGAAATTTTGCAAATAATTGTTTTGGAATATATAATAAATATTGGAGAAAAATACCAGAGGGGGGCATCCAGGTGCCCACTAGGCACCAGGGCGCACCATCCACCCCAGGTGTGCCCTAGTGGGTAGTGGGGGCCCTGGCCCACCTCTGGTGCCCATCTTCTGGTACATAAGGTATTTTGACCTAAAAAATAAGGAGAGGACTTTCGGGATGGAGCACCACCATCTCGAGGAAGTACTTGGGCAGGAGCACTTTTGCCCTCCGGTGAAGTGATTCTGCCGGGGGAAGTTCCCTCCGGGAGGGGGGAATCGAAGCCATTGTCATCACCAACAACCCTCTCATCTTGGGGAGGCCAATATTTATAAAAATCTTCAACAACACCATATCATCTCAAACCCTAGTTCATCTCTTGTGTTCAATCTTTGTATCATAACCTCAGATTGGTACCTGTGGGTGACTAGTCATGTTGATTACTCATGTAGTTGATGCTAAACGGTTTATTTGGTGGAAGATTATATGTTCAGATCCATTATGCTATTTAATATCCCTCTATTCTTGGGCATGAATATTATTTGTGAGTAGTTGCCCTTGTTCTTGAGGCCACAGGAGAAGTCATGTTGCAAGTAATCATGTCAAATTGATATTCGTTCGATACTTTGATGACATGTATGTGTGATTCCCTTAGTGGTGTTATGTGAACGTCGACTACATGACACTTCACCATCTTTGGGCCCAAGGGAATGCATTGTGGAGTAGTTATTAGATGATGGGTTGATAGAGTGATATAAACTTAAACCCTAGTTTATGTGCTATTCCGTAAGGGGCTGATTTGGATCCATACGTTTAATGATATGGTTAGATGTTATCTTAGCTCTTCTTTCGTAGTTGCGGATGCTTGCAAGGGGGTTAATAATAAGTGGTAGTGTTGTTCTACTAAGAACATCACCCAAGCACCAGTCCACCCACATATCAAATTATCAAAGTAGTGAACGCGAATCAAACCAACATGATGAAAGTGACTATTGAAATTCCTATGTGTCCTCAAGAACGCTTTGCTTCTTATAAGAGACCATTCCAGCTCATCCTTTGCTACAAAAAGGATTGGGCTACCTTGCTACACTTTTGTTACCATTACCGTTACTTGGTCGTTACAAATTATCTTGCTTTCAAACTACCTGTTACCAACAATTTCAAAGCTTGCACAAATTACCTTGCTGAAAACCGCTTGTCATTTCCTTCTGCTCCTTGTTGAGTTCGACACTCTTACTCATCAAAAGGACTATGATTGATCCCCTATACTTGTGGGTCATCAAGACTCTTTTCTGGCACCGTTGTCGGGGAGTGGAGCGCTCTTGGTAAGTGGAAATTGGTAAGGAAAATGTTATATTACGTGCTGAAATTTACTGTTACTTGTTACGTGGAAAACAATCCTTTGAGGGGTTTGTTGGGGTATCTTCACCTCGACCGGAAGCACAAAGAGTTGCCCCTCAACCTACTGCACCTACTGAAAATATTTATTATGAAATTCCTTTGGGTATGATAGAGAAATAAGTGCTAGCTAATCCTTATGCAGGAGATGGAACACTACATCCTGATATGCACCTATTCTATGTAGATGAAGTTTGTGATTATTTAAGCTTGATGGTTTACCCGGAGATGAAGTTAAGAAGAAGGTTTTCCCTTTATCTTTGGGGTAAACAACATTGACATGGTATAGGCTATGTGATGATATTGGAGCTTGGGATTGGAATCGATTGAAATTGGAATTTCACCAAAAGTTTTATCCTATGCATCTAGTTCATCGTGATTGGAATTATATATATAATTTTTGGCCTCATGAAGGAGAAAGTATTGCTCTAGCTTGGGGGAGGCTTAAATTAATGTTATATTCATGCCCCAATCATGAGCTCTCAAGAGAAATTATTATATAGAACTTTTATGCTCGGCTTTCTCGTAATGATCAATCCATGCTCGATACTTCTTGTGTTGGTTCTTTTATGAAGAAGACTATTGAATTCAGGTGGGATCTCTTGGAAAGAATTAAACGCAACTCTGAAGATTTGGAACTCGGCAAAGGTAAAGAGTCAGGTATTAAGCTTGAGTTTGATTGTGTTAAATCTTTTATGAATACCGATGCCTTTCACAAGTTTAGCACTAAATATGGACTTGACTCTGAGATAGTAGCCTATTTTTGTGAATCATTTGCTACTCATGTTGATCTCCCTAAAGAGAAGTGGTTTATATATCATCCCCCTATTAAAGAAAACACTGAGGAGCCAATTGCAGTTATAGATGAAACTATCATTTACAATGTTGATCCAGTTGTGCCTACTGCTTATATTGAAAAATCACCTTTCCCTATTAGGATAAAGGAACATGCTAAGGTTTCAACCGTGATTAATAAGAGTAACATTAAAGTACCTAGACCCTCTAAACAAATTAAAGTAGAACCTAGTATTTTTATGGTTAAAGATCTCTTGGTCGATAATATTGATGGCCATGTTATTTATTTCTGTGATGAAGCTGCTAGAATTGCCAAACCTGATACTAAAGATAAGAACAAGCCTGTTGTTGGCATGCCTGTTCTCTCAGTTAAAATTGGAGATAATTGCTATCATGGTTTATGTGAATTGGGTGCTAGTGTGAGCGTTGTTCCTTTTACCTCATACCAAAAAATTATGAATGATATAGCACCTGTTGAAATAGAAGATATTGATGCACTATTAAACTTGCTAATAGAGATACCATCACACCACTTGAGATTGTTAGAGATGTTGAAGTCTTGTGTGGAAAATAAAAATACCCCACCGATTTTCTAGTTCTTCATTCTCCATAAGATGATTTTTGTCCCATAATATTTGGAAGACCTTTCTTGAATGTTGTTAATGCTAAGATAGATTGCCATAAAGAAACGGTCAATGTCAATTTTGGTGATGTGTCTCATGACTTTAATTTTCTAAGTTTCGTAAACAACCTCATAATAAAGAATTACCTAGCAAGGATGAAATAATTGGTCTTGCTTCTATTGTCGTACCTCCTACTGATCCACTAGAACAATATTTGCTAGACCATGAAAATGATATGCACTTGCATGAAAGAAGTAAATAGATAGAATATTCTTTGAACAACAACCTATCCTTAAACACAATTTACCTGTTGAAACTCTAGGAGGTCCTCCTCCACCTAAAGGTGATCCGGTGTTTGAATTAAATCAATTGCCTGACGCTCTGAAGTATGCTTATCTTGATGAGAAAAAGATATATCATGTTATTATTAGTGCTAACCGTGGAACATGAAGAAGAGAGATTATTAAAAATTCCGAGGAAGCACCATGCTGCGATTGGATATACTCTTGATGATCTTAAATGCGTTAGTCCCACTCTCTGTCAGCACAAGATTAATATGGAACCTGATGCTAAACCCGTCATTGATCATCAACGATGATTGAATCCTAAGATGAAGGAAGTGGTAAGAACTGAAATACTAAAGCTTTTGGAAGTAGGTATAATCTGTCCCATAGCTGATAGTAGATGGGTAAGTCATGTTCATTGTGTCCCTAAGAAAGGAGGTATTACTGATGTTCCTAATGATAAAAATGAACTCACTCCACAAAGAATAGTGACTAGCTATATAATGGTAATTGATTTTAGAAATTAAACAAAGCTACTAGAAAAGATAATTACCCTCTGCCTTTCATTGATCGAATGTTAGAAAGATTGTCAAAGCACACACACTTTTGCTTTTTGGATGGATATTTTGGTTTCTCTCAAATACATGTATCACAACCTGATCAAGAGAAAAGCACATTTACTTGTCCTTTTGGAACTTATGCTTATAGATGTATGCCTTTTGGTTTATGTAACGCACCTGTTACCTTTCGAAGATGTATGATTGTTATATTCTCTAAATTTTGTGAAAATATTGTTGAGGTTTTCATGGATGATTTCTCCATTTATGGAACTTCTTTTGATGATTGCTTAAGCAACCTTGATCAAGTTTTGCATAGATGTGTGCAAACTAATCTTGTCTTGAATTGGGAGAAGTGCCACTTTATGGTGAATGAAGGTATTGTCTTGGGGCACAAAATTTTTGAACAACGTATTGAAGTGGATAAAGCTAAAATTGATGCAATTGAGAAAATGCCATGTCCTAAAGATATTAAAGGTATTAGACGTTTCCTTGGTCATGCTGGTTTATATAGGAGGTTTATTAACGAAAATGGCCTTTGGTGGCCGAGCTACCTGCAGGCTGGAATCAGCCCCGTCAGTGCTTGCCACGATTGGTGCCAAGCGTGCATGACGCTCCCATATATTGATTGTATTCGTAGAAGAGTCCATTGTACAACTATCGTATTTGCTTTTTTGATATTCTGCGCGGGCTCACGTACACCAGCAGGCACCGGAGTGCAACACAGCTCCACATCACCGTCAAGCGTGCATCACTCCAGTTTCATGTACGCGGCATGGGAGTTGACTCCGTCAACATGTGCCATGCCAGGGTGACTGTTCGTTACCGCCAAGTCCAGCAAGAGCCTTTTGAGTTCTTGACGACCACACCCTCTGCATCTCCATCCTCTCGTACAACTGCGAAGGTCGTATCTTGAGGATCCATGTCGTTTGAGTCACTAACGACCACTTTCTCACCATTGCGATACGAGGAAACATTGGCTTCCACAAATCAGAACTGGTCTTCGACGCTGCTGATGTCCATGGGTTCAGAAGAAATCACCTCGGCGGAGCGCCCGCGAGCTTCATGGATGGAAAGCAACCACAAGACTGGACAACATCAATTCCGCCACCCAAAAAATCACCCGCATCTAGCCTAGGAATCAACCTGGAACACACACACACGATTCTCAGTCAGCCAGATCCAAACCAACATCTGGAGACGAAGGACTCGAGGACAAATCATTGTGAAATCAAGGAGTAGAATATCCAACTCAAAACAGATTTCAGTTTGGAAGAAGTAAGAGCAAGAGAAATTACACAGGGCAGACTGGTTTCTCACCCCGAATCTGCTTCTTCAAAGAAGAACTCAAGTCCATCCATGGTGAATCATCGCTCCGCATAGCTACCAGGAGGGAAAGGGGATGAAATCACCTGACGACCAGGGTAAGAAAAAGCACCGCTTCTGGGGTTAGGCTAGCCTGCAGCGCGAGACGGACCCAGAATAAATATCGCACCACCCCGGAGCCAACTACATGTGCTAATTTTAAAATCAGCCCATCAGGCCCATGACGTGCTTGTGTTTCCCCTACGCACCCGCGACCCATGTATGAAGCTAGCACACCAGTGCATGGCACACATGTATTTCAACTTAACAGCTGACGTTATGCACGAGAAAAAAGACAAGCACACATCACGACGCCATACTGCATGGCCCAAGATAGCGGCTTGCAGGCAGCTCGGCCACCAAAATGCCACTCTCGTTTATTAATGACTTCTCTAAAATTTCTAGGCCTCTTACCAATCTTTTGCAAAAAGATGTTCCATTTATTTTTGATGATGATTGTCTACAAGCCTTTGAAACACTTAGGAAAGCCTTAACTTCTGCACCTATTGTTAAACCACCTGATTGGAACTTGCCTTTTGAAGTTAAGTGTGATGCTAGTGATTATGCTGTTGGTGCTATTCTAGGACAAAGAGTCGATAAGAAATTAAATGTTATTCATTATGCTAGTAAAACTCTAGACAATGCTCAAAGAAATTATACTACTACTGAAAAAGAATTTTTAGCAGTCGTGTTCGCTTGTGATAACTTCAGGTCTTACATTGTTGATTCTAAAGTAATTATTCACACTGATCATGCTGCTATTAAATACCTTATGGAAAATAAAGATGCTAGACCTAGACTCATTAGGTGGGTTCTTTTGCTACAAGAATTTGACTTGCACATTATTGATAGGAAGGGAGCTAAGAATCCTGTAGCCGGTAACTTGTCTAGGTTAGAAAACATTCTTGATGACCCACTATCTATTGATGATAGCTTCCCTAATGAACAACTAGCTGTCATAAATGCTTCTCATAATACTCCTTGGTATGTCGATTATGCTCATTATATTATTGCTAAATTTATACCACCTAGATTTACATACCAACAAAAGAAAAGAAAAATCTATGATTTAACACATTACTTTTGGGATGACCCACATCTATCTAAAGAAGGAGTAGATGGTATTATTAGATGTTGTATACTTGAGCATGAACAAGAACAAATCTTACGGAAATGTCACTCCAAAGCCTACGGAGGGCATCATGCGGGAGATAGAATTGCACATAAGGTATTACAATATGGTTTTTATTGGCCTACTCTTTTTAAGGATGCTCGTAAGTTTGTCTTCATTATCTTGTGATGAATGTCAAAGAATTGGTAATATTGGTAGACGTCAGGAAATGTCTATGAATTATTCACTTGTTATTGAACCGTTTGATGTTTGGTGCTTTGATTATATGGTACCTTTTCCTTCCTCTAAAGGGTATACACATATTTTGGTTGCTGTTGATTATGTCACTAAGTGGGTAAAAGCTATTTCAACTAGTAGTTATTTTATATTTCCTTATTTCATGTTAAATTTTTATTAGTCATGCTAGAATTGTATTAACCGGAAACTTGATACATGTGCGGATACATAGACAAAACACCGTGTCCCTAGTAAGCCTCTACTAGACTAGCTCGTTAATCAAATATGGTTAAGTTTCCTAGCCATAGACATGTGTTGTCATTTGATGAACAGGGTCACATCATTAGGAGAATGATGTGATGGACAAGACCCATCCATTAGCTTCACATAATGATCGTTCAGTTTTATTGCTATTGCTTTCTTCATGTCAAATACATATTCCTTTGACTATGAGATTATGAAACTCCCGGATACCGGAGGAATGCCATGTGTGCTATCAAACATCACAACATAAATGGGTGATTGTAAAGATGCTCTACAGGTATCTCCGAAGGTGTTTATTGAGTTAGCATAGATCAAGATTAGGATTTGTCACTCCGAGTATCGAAGAGGTATCTCTGGACCCTCTCGCTAATACACATCAAAGCTTACAAGCAAACGACTAAGGAATTAGTCACGAGGTGATGTATTATGTAACGAGTACAGAGACTTGCCGGTAACGAGATTGAACTAGGTATGAAGATACCGACGATCGAATCTTGGGCAAGTAACATACCGATGGACAAAAGGAATTATGTATGTTGTCATAACGGTTCGACCGATAAAGATCTTCGTAGAATATGTAGGAGCCAACATGGGCATCCAGGTTCCGCTATTGGTTATTGACCGGAGAGGTGTCTCCGTCATGTCTACATACTTCTCGAACGCATAGGTTCCGCACGCTTAACATTAGATGGCGATATAGTATTGTATGAGTTATGTGATTTGGTGACTGAATGTTGTTCGGAGTCCCAGATGAGATCACGGACATGACGAGGAGTCTCGAAATGGTCGAGAGTTAAAGATTGATATATAGGACGATGGTATTCAGACACCGGAATGGTATTAGAGTGCACCGGGTACTTATAGGTCACCGGAAGGGGTTCTGGGCACCCCCGACAATATGTATGGGCTTAAAAGGCCAAGGAGGGGACAAACCAGCCAACAAGGGGCTGGTGCGCCCCTTCCCTGGTCAGCCGGCCCTAGGGGAAGGAAAGGGGAAGGGGGAGGCCCCTCCTGCCTTTCCTCCTCAAGGGAGAAAGGAAAGGGGGGTCTCCCTCCCCTGCCTTTCCCCTACACACATATATGGCAGGGGGCGCGGATTGGGAGGAAGCCTAAGTAGGATTCCTCCTACTTGAGGCGCGCCTATGGCTGCTCCTCCCTCCCTCCCACCTATACATACATGGGGGGCGCCACATATAGCACCCCAGACAATTGCCTAGCCCTATGCGAAGCCCTGCGGAGATCACTTCACCATCACCGTCACCATGCCGTCGTGCTGACGGAACTCATCTACTACATCAACGTCTTGCTAGATCAAGAAGGTGAGGGACGTCATCGAGCTGACGTGTGCAAAACTCGGAGGTGTTGTACTTTTGGTACTCGATCAGTGGAACATGAAGAAAGTTCGACTACATCAACCGCATTGTGAAACGCTTCCGCTTACGGTCTACGAGGGTATGTAGACACACTCTCCCCCCTCGTTGCTATGAATCTCCTAGATAGATCTTGCGTGAGCGTAGGAATTCTTTTGAAAGTGCATGCTACGTTCCCCAACATCTGATCATAACACCTCCATTAAAATGCTTAAAGAAATTATCTTCCCAAGGTTTGGAGTCCCTAGAAATTTAATGACTGATGGTGGTTCACATTTTATTCATGATGCTTTCCGTAAATTGCTTGCTAAATATGATGTCAACCATAGAATTGCATCTCCTTATCACCCTCAATCTAGTGGTCTAGTTGAACTTATCAATAGAGAAATAAAGTTAATATTACAAAAAAAACTGTCAATAGGTCCCGAAAGAATTGGTCTAAGAAACTTGATGATGCACTTTGGGCCTATAGAATAGCTTATAAGAATCCTATGGGTATGTCTCCATACAAAATGGTTTATGGAAAAGCTTGTCACTTGCCTCTTGAGTTAGAACATGAAGCATACTGGGCAATTAAAGAACTCAATTATGACTTCAAACTTGCCGGTGAAAAGTGGTTGTTTGATATTGGCTCACTAGATGAATGGAGAACCCAAGCTTATTAAAATGCCAAATGTTCAAAGAAAAAGTCAAAAAATGGCATGACAAAAGAATCCAAAACTGGGAATTCAAAGTTGGTGAATATATTCTATTGTACAGTTCTCGTTTTAGATTTTTGTAGGAAAACTTCTTTCCAAATGGGAGGGGCCATATATCATCGAAGAAGTTTACCGGTCTGGAGCTATTAAGTGTTGGAAATATTCCCTAGAGGCAATAATAAAATGTTTATTATTATATTTCCTTGTTCATTATAATTGTTTATTGTTCATGCTATAATTGTATTAACTAGAAACTGTAATGCATGTGTGAATACATAGACCACAACATGTCCCTAGTGAGCCTCTAGTTCACTAGCTCGTTGTTCAATAGATGGTTATGGTTTCCTGACCATGGACATTGGATGCCATTGATAACGGGATCACATCATTAGGAGAATGATGTGATGGACAAGACCCAATCCTAAGCATAACACAAGATCGTGTAGTTCGTTTGCTAAAAGCTTTTCTAATGTCAAGTATCATTTCCTTAGACCATGAGATTGTGCAACTCCCGGATACCGTAGGAATGCTTTGGGTGTGCCAAACGTCACAACGTAACTGGGTGGCTATAAAGGTGCACTACGGGTATCTCCGAAAGTGTCTGTTGGGTTGGCACGAATCGAGACTGGGATTTGTCACTCCATATGACGGAGAGGTATCTATGGCCCCACTCGGCAAAGCATCATCATAATGAGCTCAATGTGACTAAGGAGTTAGTCACGGGATCATGCGTTACGGAATGAGTAAAGAGACTTGCCGGTAACGAGATTGAACGAGGTATTGGGATACCGACGATCGAATCTCAGGCAAGTAACATACTGATAGACAAAGGGAATTGAATACGGGATTGATTTAATCCCCGACATCGTGGTTCATCCGATGAGATAATCATGGAACATGTGGGAACCAACATGGGTATCCAAATCCCGTTGTTGGTTATTGGCCGGAGAACGTCTCGGTCATGTCTGCATGGTTCCCAAACCCGTAGGGTCTACACACTTAAGGTTCGGTGACGCTATAGTTGTTATGGGAAATTGTATGTGGTTACTGAAGGTTGTTCGGAGTCCCGGATGAGAACCCGGATGTCACGAGGAGTTCCGGAATGGTCCAGAGGTGAAGATTTATATATGGGAAGTCCAGTTTCAGTCGCCGAAATGGTTTCGGGGGTTATCGGTATTGTACCGGGACCACTGAAAGGTGTCCGGAGGTCCACCGGATGGGGACGCCTGCCTTGGGGGACTTAATGGGCTGAATATGGGAGGGAACCAGCCCCCTAGTGGGTTGGTGCGCCCCCCCCCCAAGGGCCCAAGGCGCCTCCACCTTGCTTGGGGGCGCAAGTCTCCCCCTCCTGCCCCCCCCCCCCTCTAGATGGGATCTAGAGGGGCTGGCCCCCTCTCCCCTTCACCCTATAAATAGAGGGGAGGTGGGAGGGCTGCCGCACCCTTCCCCTGGCGCAGCCCTCTCCCTCCCCAACACCTCCTCCTCCATAGTAGTGCTTGGTGAAGCCCTGCCGGAGAACTGCAAGCTCCTCCACCACGTCGTCGTGCTGCCGGAGCTCTCTCTCAACTTCTCCTCTCCCCTTGCTGGATCAAGAAGGAGGAGACGTCCCCGGGCTGTACGTGTGTTGAACGCGGAGGCGTCGTCCGTTCACCGTTAGATCGGATCTTCCGCGATTTTAATCGCCGCGAGTACGACTCCCAAATCCGCGTTCTAGTAACACTTCCGCTTAGCAATCTTCAAAGGTATGCAGATGCTCATCCTCTCCCTCTATTGTTGCTAGAATCTCCATAGATTGATCTTGGTGATGCGTAGAAAATTTTGAATTATTGATACGTTCCCCAATAGTGGCATCATGAGCTAGGTCTATGCGTAGATTCTATGCAAGAGTAGAACACAAGTAGTTGTGGGCGTTGGTTTGTTCAATTTTATTACCGTTACTAGTCCTATCTTGGTTCGGCGGTATTGTGGGATGAAGTGGCCCAGACCGACCTTACATGTACACTTACGTGAGACAGGTTCCATCAACTGACATGCACTTGTTGCATAAGGTGACTAGCGGGTGTCTGTCTCTCCCACTTTAGTCGGATCGGATTCGATGAAAAGGGTCCTTATGAAGGGTAAATAGCAATTGGCATATCACCGTTGTGGCTTTTGCGTAGGTAAGAAACGTTCTTGCTAGAAACCCATAGCAGCCACGTAAAACATGCAACAACAATTAGAGGATGTCTAACTTGTTTTTGCAGGGTATGCTATGTGATGTGATATGGCCAAAAGAATGTGATGAATGATATATGCGATGTATGAGATTATCATGTTCTTGTAATAGGATTCGGGACTTGCATGTCGATGAGTATGACAACCGGCAGGAGCCATAGGAGTTGTCTTAATTTTATTGTATGACCTGCATGTCATTTGAAAACACCATGTAATTACTTTACTTTATTGCTAACCGTTAGCCATAGTAGTAGAAGTAATAGTTGGTGAGATAACTTCATGAAGACACGATGATGGAGATCATGATGATGGAGATCATGGTGTCATGTCAGTGACAAAGGTGATCATGCCACGCCTCAAAGATGGAGATCAAAGGCACAAGATGATATTAGCCATATCATGTCACTTTATGATTTGCATGTGATGTTTGTCATGTTTACATCTTATTTGCTTAGAATGACGGTAGCATAAATAAGATTATCCCTCACTAAAATTTCAAGAAAGTGTTCCCCCTAACTGTGCACCATTGCGAAAGTTCGTTGTTTCAAAGCGCCACGTGATGATCGGGTGTGATAGATTCTAACGTTTGCATACAACGGGTGTAAGCCAGGTTTACACATGCAAAACACTTAGGTTGACTTGACGAGCCTAGCATGTACATACATGGCCTCGGAACACGAGAGACCGAAAGGTCAAACATGAGTCGTATAGTAGATACGATCAACATGGAGATGTTCACCGATGATGACTAGTCTGTCTCACGTGATGATCGGACACGGCCTATTTGACTCAGATCATGTATCACTTAGATGACTAGAGGGATGTCTATCTGAGTGGGAGTTCATTAAATAATATGATTAGATGAACTTAATTATCATGAACATAGTCAAAAGGTCTTTGCAAATTATGTCGTAGCTTACGCTTTAGTTCTGCTGTTTAAGATATGTTCCTAGAGAAAATTTAGTTGAAAGTTGACAGTAGCAATTATGTGGAATGGGTCCGTATACTGAGGATTGTCCTCATTGCTACGCAGAAGGATTATGTCCTTAATGCACTGCTCGGTGTGCTGAACCTCGAACGTCATCTGTGGATGTTGCGAACATTTGACATACACGTTTTGATGACTACGTGATAGTTCAGTGCGTAATGCTAAACGGTTTAGAATTGAGGTGCCAAAGACGTTTTTGAAATGTTGCAGAACATATGAGATGTCCCAAGGACTGAAATTGGGATTTCAGGTTCGTGCCCACGTCAAGAGGTATGAGACCTCCAACAAGTTTCTTAGCCTGCAAACTAAAGGAGAAAAGCTCAATCGTTGAGCATGTGCTCAGATTGTGTGAGTACTACAATCGCTTGAATCAAGTAGGAGTTAATCTTCCAGATGAGATAGTGATGGTTCTCCAAAGTCACTGCCACCAAGCTACTAGAGCTTCGTGATGAACTATAACATATCAGGGATAGATATGATGATCCTTGAGCTATTCGCGACGTTTGACACTGCGAAAGTAGAAATCAAATAGGAGCATCAATTGTTGATGGTTGGTAAAACTACTAGTTTCAAGAAGGGCAAGGGCAAGAAGGGATACTTCATGAAACGGCAAATTAGTTGTTGCTCCAGTGAAGAAACACCAAGGTTGAACCCAAACCCGAGACTAAGTGCTTCTGTAATGAGGGGAACAGACACTGAAGTAGAACTGCCCTAGATACTTGGTAGATGAGAAGGCTGGCAAGGTCGACAGAAGTATATTGGATATACATTATATTAATGTGTACTTTACTAGTACTCCTAGTAGCGCCAGGGTATTAGATACCAGTTCAGTTGCTAAGTGTTAGCAACTCGAAATAAAAAGCTACGGAATAAATGGAGACTAGCTAAAGGTGAGATGACGGTATGTGTTGGAAGTATTTCCAAGGTTGATGTGATCAAACATCGCATGCTCCCTCTACATCGAGATTTGTGTTAAACCTAAATAATTGTTATTTGGGGTTTAAGTTGAGCATAGACATGATTGGATTATGTTTATCGCAATATGGTTATTCAATTAAGGAGAATAATGGTTGCTCTGTTTATTTGAATAATACCTTCAATGGTCTTGCACCTAAAATGAATGGTTTATTGAATCTCGATCGTAGTGATACACATGTTCATGCCAAAAGATATAAGATAGTAATGATAGTACCACCTACTTGTGGCACTGCCATTTGAGTCATATTGGTATAAAACGCATGAAGAAGCTCCATGTTGATGGATCTTTGGACTCACTCGTTTTTTCTTTCTAAAAGTTTGAGACATGCGAACCATGTCTATTGGTATATACGCATGAAGAAACTCCATGCAGATGGATCGTTTGGACTCACTTGATTTTGAATCACTTGAGACATGCAAATCATACCACATGGGCAAGATGACTGAAAGGCCTCGTTTTCAATGAGATGGAACAAGAAAGCAACTTGTTGGAAGTAATACATTTTGATGTGTCCAGTCCAATGAGTGCTGAGGCATGCAGTGGATATCATTATGTTCTTACTTCACAGATGATTTGAGTAGATGCTAAATATATTTACTTGATGAAACACAAGTCTGAATAATTGAAAGGTTCAACTAATTTCAGAGTAAAGTTGAAGATCGTCGTGACAAGAGGATAAAATGTCTATGATATGATCATAGAGATGAATATCTGAGTAGCGTGTTTGGTACACAATTAAGACATTGTGGAAATTGTTTCACAACTAATACCGCCTGGAACACCATAGTGTGATGGTGTGTCCAAACATCATAGCTGCACCCTATTGGATGTGGTGCATACCATGATGTCTCTTATCGAATTACCACTATAGTTTATGGGTTAGGCATTAGAGACAACTGCATTCACTTTAAATAGGGCACCAGTTAATTCTGTTGAGATGACACCGTATGAACTATGGTTTAGAGAAACCTAAGATGTCATTTCTTAAAAGTTTGGGGTTGCGACGCTTATGTGGAAATGTTTTAGGCTGATAAGCTCGAACCCAAAGCGGATAAATGCATCTTCATAGGACACCCAAAACAGTTGGGTATACCTCCTATTTCAGATCCGGAAGCAAAGTGATTGTTTCTAGAAATGGGTTCTTTCTCGAGGAAAAGTTTCTCTTGAAAGAATTGAGTGGGAGGATGGTGGAGACTTGATGAGGTTATTGAACTGTCACTTCAACCAATATGTGGCAGGGCACAGGAAGTTGTTCCTGTGGCGCCTACACCAATTGAAGTGGAAGCTGATGATAGTGATCATGAAACTTTGGATCAAGTCACTACCAAACCTCGTAGGTCGACAAGGACGCATACTACTTCAGAGTGGTTATTGGCCGGAGAACATCTCGGTCATGTCTGCATGGTTCCCGAACTCGTAGGGTCTACACACTTCAGGTTCGGTGACGCCAGAGTTGTTATGGGAAATTGTATGTGGTTACCGAAGGTTGTTCGGAGTCCCAGATGAGATCCCGGACGTCACGAGGAGTTCGGAATGGTCCGGAGGTGAAGATTTATATATGGAAGTCCAGTTTCAGTCGTCGAAATGGTTTTGGGGGTTATCGCTATTGTACCGGGACCACCGAAAGGTGTCCGGAGGTCCACCGGGTGGGGCCACCTGCCTCGGGGGACTTAATGGGCTGAATATGGGTGGGAACCAGCCCCCTAGTGGGCTGGTGCACCCCCCCCCAAGGGCCCAAGGCGCCTAGGGTTTGGAAACCCTAGGGGAGGGGGTGACTCCACCTTGCTTGGGGGCAAGTCTCCCCCTCCTGGCCGCCGCCCCCCTCTAGATGGGATATAGAGGGGCCGGCCCTCTCTCACCTTCATCCTATAAATAGAGGGGAGGTGGGAGGGCTGCCGCACCCTTCCCCTAGCGCATCCCTCTCCCTCCCCAACACCTCCTCCTCCATAGTAGTGCTTGGCGAAGCCCTGCCGGAGAACTGCAAGCTCCTCCACCACGCCGCGTGCTTCCGGAGCTCTCCCTCAACTTCTCCTCTCCCCTTGCTGGATCAAGGAGGAGACGCCCCTGGGCTGTAAGTGTGTTGAACGCGGAGGCGCCGTCCGTTCGGCGTTAGATCGGATCTTCCGCGATTTGAATCACCGCGAGTACGACTGCCTCATCCGGGTTCTAGTAACGCTTCCACTTAGCGATCTTCAAAGGTATGAAGATGCTCATCCTCTCCCTCTCTTGTTGCTAGAATCTCCATAGATTGATCTTGGTGATGCGTAGAAAATTTTGAATTATTGCTACGTTTCCCAACATTAAGATCACTAATGCAGAAGGCACTAATCCGAAGGTGGTCAATGGACAAAGAATTAAGCACTATATTTTAGGTACACTATCAATCTTGAAACTAACATTATTCAAACCATGACACCGGAGGAATACATAAAATAAACTTTCTAGAACACTCCAGAACCATGAAAAGGAGAGGTACAAGATACGGTAAGTAAACGGACTCCAAAAATTCTGTAAAAATATTTTCTGTTAGTTTTGGAATATTAGAAAAAAAATAAAAAATAAGAAACACCCAGGAAGGCAACCCAGGTGCCCACTAGGCAGCAGGGCGCGCCTGCCCCACCTGGCGTGTCCTGGTGGGTAGTGGGCCCCTCAGGCACCTTCCTGATTCCGTTTTCCTGTGGTATACTTGTTTCCCAAGATAAAAGTTCTCTATATATACTCCCGTACACTTTGATCACCGTATCGCGAAGAAATCCTCTGTTGTTATTTCATGCTATTTTTCTAGTAGATCTAGATTGCCATGGCTGCACCAAGCTCTTCCAAGGACAAGTTATTCGAGAAGGTCATCAGCCCCTACCTACAGGAGGAGTTGAAGCACCCTCAAGCCATTGAGATGCATGAGGGGGTGCTCCGCATTAGGGACGTTCAAGGCCCCAAGAATATGGGAAGCGTAGAGGCCAGGCTCGAGGCGGTGGAGCAAGAGATCTTCAAGTGCCAAGGGATGGTGGAGCATGCACTCAGTGCGAATCATTCCATGATTACAGAATTCACCCGTGATCACAAGGTGAATGGTTGGTCTATGAAGGACATCGTCTTCACCTTCAATGAGCAAATCAATTTTTTGCAAAGCCAAAGCTATGATCTTAAAAATCAAGTTTTCGAGTATGAAGCAAGATTTAAAGGTATGAATTTAGCTGCTAGTTTCAGGACTCAGGAGACTCGCGCATCCTCTTATGATGGTGAACCCCTACCATGGAAGCCTGAGGAAGAGCTTACTACATAATCACCACCACCATCACCATCATCACCAAAGAAGGAGACCTAAGCACACGTGTATGGGCACTCCCCTTGGCTTGTGCCAAGCTTGGAGGAGATGCCCCGGTACCGTATCACCATCACTTCTATTATCTTCACCAGTTTTAGTTCAATCCTTAGTTATTTCGTGATTTAGTTGAATAAAAGTTTAGTATGATCTATTTTCGAGTGCTAGTTTCGTGATCTATCTAGCTATGTAATCGAGTGAGACTTATATAATAATTTTAGTGTGAGTTTTTGCTTCTTTACTTTTATGTTTCAATCAAAATAAAGGAAATAATGAAAAAGATCATATTCTAATCTTATGGTAAGTAATGACATCACATAAGGAAAAGTATAAGTGGTAAAATTTATTGAAAGTTCACAAACATAGCATTGGTCAATGATGCAATTCATGAAAGAATTAATAAGGGAAGGGAAGTTTCACATGCAAATATACCATCCTAGACATTTTTTATGATTGTGAGACCCCATTAAATATCTTATGTCAAATTGTTGACGTTGGACAAGGAAGACAACGTAATGATTTATGTTTGTTCATATTCACATAGAAGTTATATTGTCATAGATCCTCGAACAGGTGGTGCTTGCCTAATATCTTTGCTAGCCAAAAAAATCCGCACTAAGTAGAGATACTACTTGTGCATCCAAAAACCTTAAGCCCGAATTCATGTTTTGAGAGTCCACCATACCTATCTATGGATTGAGTAAGATCCTTCAAGTAAGTTGACATCCGTTCATAAGGCAATAAAAATTGCTTCTAAATATGTTTGATCTTTTAGTGTAAAGGAAAATAAGCGTTGTACGAACTTGTGATGGCAAAGTAATAAAAGCGACAGACTGCATAATAAAGGTTGCTATCATAGGGGGCAATATAACGTGACGTTCTTTTGCATTAAGAGATTGTGCATAGAAAACCAAAAAGCGCATGACAACCTCTGCTTCCCTCTGCGAAGGGCCTATCTTTAACTTTTATGTATTTACTTTTTATGCAAGAGTCAAAATGTTATCCCCTATTCCTTTTTATTTTCTATTTTGCAAGCACCATGTGGTGGGGAAAGATCTAGGCACATATATCCAGTTGGATACGAGTGATCATGAGTTATTATTGTTTACATCACCGTTGAGGTGAATAAGTTGGGAGGTGAAACTATAAGCCCCTATCTTTCTATGTATCCGGCTGAAACTTTTTACTCATATATATGTTGTGAGTGTTAGCAATCATAGAAGACTAAATGATGGTTGAGTATGTGGACTTGCCAAAAGGCTCCAATACGAGACCCTTCCTGAAAATATGATGAATTGCAATTGCAAAGTTAACTGAGAACATAATTTGTTAATTTTCAAGAAAGTTTATGCTTTATACTTCGATGTTGTGATGAATTCTTACTTGCTCATGAGAAGTCTTATGATAAAGTGCATTGTTGTTATAATAATAAGCATGATGCTACTATGTCCGTATTTTGTTTTTATCGACACCTCTCTCTCTCTAAACATGTGGACATGCTTTTCGATATCGGCTTTCGCTTGAGGACAAGCGAGGTCCAAGCTTGCGGGAGTTGATACGTCCATTTGCATCATGTTTTCCTACTGTTATTTATAGTTTTTTATTCAATAGAACACTTTGTGGAGTAATTCTAATGTCTTTTCTCTCATAATATGCAAGGTTTACACAAAGAGGGAGAATACCGGCACCTAGAATTCTGAACCTAAAAAGCTATGTTAGAGATACCTATTCTGCACTTCTCCAAATGAGCTGAAATTTTACGAAGAATTGTTTTGGAATATATAATAAATATTGGAGAAAAGAAATACCAGAGGGGGCCACCCAGGTGCCCACTAGGCACCATGGCGCACCCCCCCCCCCGGCGCGCCCTAGTGGGTAGTGGGGGCCCTGGCCCACCGTTGGTGCCCATCTTCTGGTAGATAAGATATTTCGACCTAAAAAAATGAGGAGAGGACTTTCGGGACGGAGCACCACCGTCTCGAGGCGGAACTTGGGCAGGAGCACTTTTGCCCTCTGGTGAAGTGATTCTGCCGGGGGAACTTCCCTCCGGGAGGGGAACTCAAAGCCATTGTCATCACCAACAACCCTCTCATCTTGAGAAGGCCAATCTTTATCAACATCTTCAACAACAACATATCATCTGAAACCCTAGTTCATCTCTTGTGTTCAATCTTTGTATCATAACCTCATATTGGTACATGTGGGTGACTAGCAGTATTGATTACTTTAGACGGTTTATTTGGTGGAAGATTATATGTTCAGTGCATCCAACGCTCCAGAACTTTTTGATCGAACACTCATCTACTTTTTTTCTTTGAGGTGTCGAATGCTCGTCTACTGGTCTGATGGCAAAGATGATTCCCTCATTTGCGAGGGCCACTGTGCTAGTTAGGGCATCAACAGGGAAGACAATAGTCATTTTTTCTGCACGTTAACCTCCATAATCAACCCACTTTGACTTAGTTGTTTGGTTCAATCTTTGTATGTGAATCCAACTAAACTCATTGATACTTTTTGTGTAGAATCATTCATAAGGGCAACTATTTCGAAATTATCCAACAATCAGTTCTCATAACAGCAAGAAGAATATAAAAGAGGCCTAAATCATTGATACTTTTTGTGTAGAATCATTCATAAGGGCAACCAAGACCATCTCGTAGCTGTTGGTAGCAATGGGGGAAATATCCCAGGTTCCCAATGCAAAACAGACAGAACCATGGCCTGGAGGGGCAGAGATAGTACTGGTTATTTATGCATCAGAAGCAGGTCAAACTTAGGTCGCTTACACATCTCAACTGAGTGGGAAAAGAATGATCCTCGGAATATCTTATGTACATCGCCGTTTTATTTTCAATGTAGAAACACATGCATGGCTTGATTTATACTGCTATTTACCTTTCTATGTACCACGAGAACAAGCATTTTACACAGCTGTGTTACCTACATTCTAAGAAGATAGCACAAACAAGACATCATATATTACACGTCTTGCCTACAAACAGGGCACGAACCATGGCCAATGAGCCATTTGTCCACACAGGGCTGATGGAAGGTGTGACAACACTTTGGCAGCCTCCTCGCCATCTCTCCCGTCACGATATCCTAGGACAAGAACAGAGTGTCAGGGCGTAAGAAACAAAGTGCAAATACGGACTCCTCCGTCCAGATACATAGGTGATATTAAGGGTGTATATTGATTGGTTAAAACAAATTTCACAGGATTCATATATAAAGTACTTACAATTGTGATTCCGACATTTGGTACCACATAAACTACATATTAAAGGAGTAATTATTGATCAAAACCTTGTTTTAACCAATTAAAATACACCCTACATATCCAGACAGTTCAAATATCGAGGTTGTGTCATCATATATAAATGACAGTACATGTTAAACTCCCGTGCATTCATAAACTAACTCACAATTTCAAAGAAAGCAGAGACAAAATTTGCTCACTTACACTGAAAAGACATATCAATTTGGAAAATAACATATAACGTGAGGGTGACAAGTAGAGCCTACAGCAACATGGCTAGGGCGCGTTGGTGTTATTCATGCTACTAGCTAATTTGCTCCCGAGAGCTGGTCAACAAATTTGCTAAGTATTCAGAAATAACACATAGGTCTGGGTAAAACAAAAATTAAGCAAGGAAGAGAAACTCCAGGTACAAATTCGACCAAGTATTGTCTGGTTATCTACTAAGTTTTAAATTTTGAGAATTCCAATGATTACCCACCTTCAAAAAGCACATTATCACATAAGATTATTTCAAATAGTCCAACTCCAAACAGATAAGATGTCACCACCACATATTTTAGACAATAAATAATTCCAGCTTCTGAACAGTGAAATCCATATGGAGTTACTTAGATTAAGGAAATTAAAAATAAGATGGTTTGGAAATAATTTCCATAATTCTCACCTCCGTTATACCAATCAAAAGTAAGATGATTTCGAACCATTCAGCCAGACAACATATACACCTACCAGACTATCTATTAAGGCAGCATAAATTACAGATTGGATGGTGAATGTTACACTTGTACCTGTAGGCAAATAGGGCAAGACAAGTTTTCACCAGCTGGCTCTTGTTTCTGATCAATCACCACATGGTATGGCAACTTCTTCAAGTTATCCTGTGAGAGCCCATCGGATGAAACTTCTCCAGTGATATCATACGGATCATCATTGCCAAACTCTGCAATACCAACCTGTTGAATGTCTTAATTTCAGTACGAAAAATTATGTGTGCGGAAAAGGGTAGAAACTTCACTATAACAATTATATTTTGTTTTAGCTGACCTCACCATACAATTTACATAAAACACACTATGAAATGGATTAGTATATAGGTAAAAAACGTGGTCACTAAAATGAGCAACTGCAAGAACGACTCTTGCAAGAACCCTCCAATTAGTAGGAAGCATGAAGAGAATAACTATCATTTGGGCACTCTCCCTTGCAGAGGATACTGCATTAGCACTGTTAGGGGTATAGAACAACTGACCTGCCAACGATATGACATATATACTGATGGCTCATACTGCTCTCCCACGAACCGAGCATGAAGGAGCTGATCCACGAAATCCCCCTGGAAATCGAACACACATTTTCTGTAAGCAAATCCTCAGTGGATGGATCAATAACGTGTCATCCACTGACTGAAGTATATAATATATTTAACGAACGTAATTTAAAAACAATGAAGAATACTTTCTGTAATCCAGGCAAAAAAAAATGCAAGCAGCTGTTCTAATTTAAAGCACCATCAAAATGACGAGCTGCGGCAGTAATGTTACTATCCAATCGCATTTATTTGGCAAAAATAAAAACGTTATATTCTGCCAAATTTTGTAGACTGATTTGCTGAAGAATCTTACGGTACGGACCATGGATGATGTACTCTGCGGTGTTGACCTGTCGGCGCACCAATAGGCGCGGGAAGCCTCCAGGACCTCAATGGACAGGACAGCGCCAGCAAATGCCCCCAACCCAGCTCCCCGGAGAACGCCGCTGTCCGAAGCTCTCCCAGCCAATGCGCCGGTGACCGCCCCCGTCAAGCCTCCAGCTTCGGACAATCACAAATCGACATCAAAATACGATCACACGAACCAAAAGATTCGGCTGCTAAGTCAATCAAATTTGCTATCACTACGAAAAAATAGCCTTGTGTCGGAAGAGAAAATGGCTAAAGACCAAGAGACCCAATCCCTTCTCCACCAACCAATAGAGAGCTCGAAATCACCGACAAACGCGTCACAGCCAAACACAGGAGCCAGGGCGCGTACCGACCGCGAAGAGGCCGGTGAGCACACCGGAGAGAACGCCGGCGACGAGCCTGGGGAGGTACGGCGGTGCGGGGCGCTCCTGCTCCGCCGCCGCCGACGCCGGGGGTCGCGGCCGGGCCGCCTCTCGTGGCGCCGCCTCCATCACGATCCACGGCCACGAGGCCTCCGCGCTGAAGCTTAGCACGGCGTCGGCTGTGGCGTGCGCGCTGGCTGGGGCATAGAGGAGGAGGGTGGCTCGCCGGGAAGGGAGGGAGGGGGGGTGGGGGGATGAGGCGTGACGCAACCCGGAAACAAGTCGCCGCTTTGGCTGCTGCTTGCTGGTGCCTGTTGCTTAAATATTTTCTGTGTTCTGTTCCATTTTCTACGTTTTTGTGCTGATTACTGCTACATGGACTACAAATTTGTATTCGTGGACTTTTTTAACATGGTACAATCGCATATACCCATATACACACATCTTATATATGTAAGCACCTTCAAAATACTGAGGCGACACTTATACAAGATTGGAGCTATGTTTGGGCCAACCAAGGCTATGGCCCGCCTAGCCCAGAGCCAGATCTTCTAACATTGTGGAGAGATGTCATGGCTTGACATCCCTTGAAAACGGACGTGTTTTGCCGGAAAAAAAAACTCAAGATCCTATACACTCACGAGAAGAAAGGAGGGCCAACGACGGCCCACAATCAAATGGAAGGTTTTAGAACAACTCTTGCATATTGTGGCCTTAGGGATTTGGGCTACATCGGAGACAAATACACTTGACGCAATAATAGTTGAGATGCTAGTCGGTACATAAAAGAAAGGATGGACAGAGTTGTAGCTTCAAGGGGATGGTGTGCAAGATTTCCACACTTTAAAGTTCTGCATGAAGATCCACACCATTCAGATCACAGGCCGGTGACAATCCATACAGGTGAAACCAGTTTGACGCACAAAAGAAGAAGGATGCATGGTTTCAAGTTCGAAGCGAGGTGGCTTCACGAGAAAGATTACGAAGTAGTTGTCAAGAATGCATGGGCAACATGTTAGGGGTGTTGTAGGTCGGTGAGGCTGGCTCGGTTTAGTCCCACCTCGCTTATGGGAGGAGGCCATGACCATCTTATAAGGGAGAGATTCCTTCCTCCTTTCAGTTCGGACTTTTGGGATGGAGTGGCTCTCCGCTGAATGTTGCCCCATGTGTGCGTAAATGTCCAGAACGTGGGTGAGTGTGGGCTAAACCGAGTTGGATGCTAACATCTGGTATTAGAGCCAGCATCGCCATGCCTTCCTGAGGGGCTTCTCAGGGGGATGGGATGTTAGGGCTGTTGTAGGCCGGTGAGGCTGGCTCGGTTTAGTTCGACCTCGCTTATGGGAGGAGGCCATGACCAGCTTATAAGGGAGAGATTCTGTCACGCCCAATATGCCACCCTATCCAAAAGGAACTCGAAGATCCCACCAAAGATAGACCCGCATATTGAAACGCTTTTGCAAGGTGGATATCATTACATCAACATTACATAATAGATGGGGATACATACATAAGGCATACAATGCCACATGAATACAACATCACAATACATCAGAGCATCATTCGACTATGGACGAAACACAAACAGAAACTCAAACGACTTCCACCCTGCTAGCCCAGGCCGCCGACCTGGAACCTATCCCCTGATCGAAGAAGCAGAAGAAGAACTCAATGCAAGCAAGCATCGCTCTCGCGACATGATCATCGCACAACCTGTACCTGCAACTGTTGTTGTAGTAATCTGTGAGCCACGAGGACTCAGCAATCCCATTACCATGGGTATCAAGACTAGCAAAGCTTAAAGGGAAGGAAGGGGTAAAGTGGTGAGGTTGCAGCAGCGACTAAGCATATATGATGGCTAACATACGCAAATAAGAGCGAGAAGAGAGCAAAAGGAACGGTCGTCAACTAGTAATGATCAAGAAGTGATCCTGAACTCCTACTTACGTCAAACATAACCCAGAAACCGTGTTCACTTCCCGGACTCCGCCGAGAAGAGACCATCACGGCTACACATGCGGTTGATGCGTTTTAATTCGGTTCTGGTGTCAAGTTATCTACAACCGGACATTAACAAATTCCCATCTGCCTATAACCGCAGGCACGGCTTTCGAAAGATTATACCCTGCAGGGGTGTCCCAACTTAGCCCATGACAAGCTCTCGCGATCAACAAAGGAATAGACCTTCTCCCAGGAAGACCCGATCAGACTCGGAATCCCGGTTTACAAGACATTTCGACAATGGTAAAACAAGACCAGCAAAGCCTCCCGCTGTGCCGACAAATCCCGATAGGAGCTGCACATATCTCGTTCTCAAGGCACACCAGATGAGCCAGACGTCGGGTTGGCATAGACCCTGGTTGCCTAGGGGGCGCCGGACATCGCTCGGTTCGGACCAACACTTAGACAAGCACTGGCCCGGGGGGGGGGGGGGCTAAAATAAAGATGACCCTCGGGTTGGCCGACCCAAGGGAAAGGGATAGGTGGTGGTGAGGCAAATGGTAAAACCAAGGTTGGGCCTTGCTGGAGGAGTTTTATTCAAAGCGAACTGTCAAGGGGGTCCCATAAATCACCCGACCGCGTAAGGAACGCAAAATCCGGGAACATAACACCGGTATGACGGAAACTAGGGCGGCAAGAGTGGAACAAAACACCAGGCAAAAGGCCGAGCCTTCCACCCTTTACCAAGTATATAGATGCATTAATAATATAAGAGATATTGTGATATCCCAACCAAAATCATGTCCACCATGGAGAAATCTTCAACTTCACCTGCAACTAGCAACGCTATAAGAGGGCTGAGCAAAGCGGTAACATAGCCAAACAACGGTTTGCATAGGAAATGTGTCAAAGGTTAGAGGCTGGCATGGCAATTTGGGATGGCTTGATAAACAGGTAATAGGTAGCGCAGCAAAGTGATAGAACAAAACAACTAGCATAGCAATGATAGTAGTAGATCCAGGGTAGCGGTCATCTTGCCTGAAATCCCGCAAGGAAGAAGAACGAATCCATGAAGAAGACGAACGGATGAAGCCGAACCAACCGTAGACGAACGAATCCTCACATTCGCAACGAAATAGGAACTATCGAAAAGAAGCACACAACATAGTCAACACACCACACATATACAAGACATGATGCACAACAAGCATGATGCATGACAAATCTAGATGAAGCTACTCATGGCAAGAGATGAGGCAAACAAGAGCAACACATCAAGGCAAGTTTAAATGAGGCCGGGAACAACATATAACAATTCCGGTAAGTCCTCATATGCACATTTTGAAATTGGTCCAGATCTGAATAAACCTTATGTTCAAGTTGTTAAACAACAAGTTAAGATGCACCAAGATGATCTACACGAGGTCCTAGTCAAGTTACATATAAAGTTCATTTAGTTTGGAGCTACGGCCTAGAAGATATGAGCAAAACAAGTTAGACATGGCATTGATGCAAAACGCATACAAACATCAAGCAAACACCTCAAAACATGGATGCAACATGATAATATGGAACTACATGCAATTCTAAGCAAGTTCATATAGAGCACACCCAAAACGGAGCAACGGTTCAAACACATACACTCCATACAAGTTTAAAGGACAAGCTGTCAAAAACAGCAACTAGGCATATTGCAAGCATCAAAACAACAAGCTACAGCACCCAAACATGATAACAAAAGGCATGGACATGATGTACAGGTAAAGCATTATAAAACATGAACACTGAGCTATCTCCAGAAATCACTAGAACATGCTCAAACACACATGGTAAGATTGCAAGTTATAACAATTCAGACTTTGCAGAAAATAACATCACGATGCAATGTTTAGAGCTATCAAACAACATGTTACAGGAACTTATCATGGCAAACAAAGGCATGGCATGAACCTACTAATTGCATAGATCAAAAGTCCCTTACTGACCATAAGCCAAAAAGGATCAGAAAATATGATGGCACCCACGTAAACATAGCAAGTTATATTACAGATTCAAACATGGCAGGAACATAATTATGAAGGCATGTAGATGAGCTTGTGCAACTCATTACAGATCAGTACATGGCATGGCAAGGCACCCAACAGTAAGAAGACATGTTTGTGAAGCTAAGCATGGCAATAACAAGCTCATAGGGTGCATGGAACACTAGCAAAACACATGGGAACAAGTGAACTTAATGTTAACAGGCTGACAGCAACATTATGAAACAACTTTGGAGCAAGATATGAACAAGCTACAGCAACCTATAAATGCTATCAGGGGCATGGATGGATATAGGATGACATGTAGATCCAAACATGTTTATAGAACATCTCCAGATTATGCATAGAATGATTAGTAGAAGCATGTTTATATAGCATCACGAAATAATAGATTCAGCCTAGCAAAACAGCAACATCATGAACCCTACTTAACAAGCTCGATTCACTCACCACAAGTCATTGCATGACAAGATAAGCATAGCATCATCAAAAAGACATGTTTATGAAACAAACCAAGTCAAGAACAAGTCCATAGCATGCAAGGATCAACTATAGCAACCTCGACCAAATTGAATAACATGTAAACAATCTGCCAGGAAACATTTTGAAGCAAAAGTAGAGCACGAAAATGACATGCTAGACTACTCCATAATTGAAACCAAGGGCATGAATGGAGAGATAATAACCATATGTTCAAAACACCCTTACTGAAGTATCTCAAATTATGCATGGATCTCTCTGTAGCATCATGTTTACATGGCATCAAAATAACAGCAGAACAGGGACTAAAATCAGCAACATCACGATGCCTAGTTTGCATGCTTGTGCTAGTCACCACATTGATCACAAAAATGCATGGCATACACCACTGTAAAGAAGACATGACATAGTTCAAAAGACATGAAGACATCAACCTCATAGGATGCACACATCAATCATGGCAAAAATGACAAATGAGCTCGTTCTGATAACAGACAGCAGAAAACATCATGAAGCACTCTTACAACTATGATTCAGGCATCTAGATGACCTCAAATGAAAATGATGCAATGGAATGAAATGATCTACTCGTTGAGACGAACAATTTGACATATTACATGCATGAAACGGAGCTATAGATGTAGAGATACGGCATGATGAACATGACATAAAAATGACAAAGTCTGGGACTTAGCAAAAAAAATATACCTCTGGATCTTGGGTTGACCCGGCACGCAAAACGAGGCAGGGGCGCGAGCTCGCCAGAGAGCTCGCCGGAGAGGGCGAGGGAGGGCGGATCCGGCCGGGAGGAGCTCGCCGGAGCTCGGGGGGGGGGGGAGGTCGTCGGCGGGCGCGGGGGCGAAGGAGGCCGGGGCGCGGGACGCGGGAGGCCGGGCGGCGAGGTCGGCGCCGGCGGTGAGGGAGCCAGGCGGCGGCGCGGAGGCGGGCGGCGAGGTCGGCGCCGGCGGTGAGGGAGCCAGGCGGCGGCGCGGAGGCGGGCGGCGGACGGCGCGGTCGCCGGTGAGCGACGGCGGCGGAAGCAGACGTCGGCGGGGCGCGGGAAGAGATCCGTGCGGGGGCGGCGGCGACGGCCGGAGGCGCGGGCGCGCGGGCCGGCAGGGCCCCGCCTAGGCCCCGGCGGGCCGACGCGCGGGTGGCGGCGCGGGGAAGTGGGCGCGGGGCGGCGGCGAATCAGGAGGCGACACGCGGCGGCGGAGCTGAGGTGGCAGCACGGGATTGGGCGGGGTGAGGTGGCGGCTGGACGTGTCCGGCGCGGGCGGACGCGTCCGGCGGCGCGAGGAGGAAAACTAGGGTTTGGACTGCGGGAATTTCGGGGGAGGCCACATATTTATAGATTCTGGGAGCTAGGAGAGTCCAAATGAGGAGCGGTTTTCGCCCACACGATCGTGATCGAACGACCGAGAGCATGGATGGGAGTTAGATGGGTTTTGGGCCACTTTGGAAGGGTGTTGAGCTGCAAAGAGAAGGGGGGTTTTACGGTTACCCGGTTAACCGTTGGAGTACCAAACGACCTCCAAATGGCACGAAACTTGACATGCGGTCTACCGGTGCTATACCAAAGCCGCTTGGCAAACCTCGGGATATTCCGAGAAATTTTAACACCCACTCACAACGAGAGACAAAAGGGGAACGCCGGAGGGCATAGGAGCGCCGGATTGCAAAACGGACAACGGGGAAAATGCTCGGATGCATGAGACGAACACGTATGCAAAATGAAATGCACATGATGACATGATAAAATGCAACACGCAAGCAAATGACATGGAAACGACGGCGAATAACTGGCAGACACCTGGCGCATCGAATCCGGGGCGTTACAACACTCCTCCACTAACAAGCGATCTCGTCCCGAGATCTTAGGACCGAGACGGAAGGGAAAAGGGATGAGGTGAAAACAAGAACTCAAGAGAAGAAGCAAAGAATCGAGAGCACTCAAGAAGAAGAGAGGAACGACGAGAATGACGAGAATCAAATGCTCATGAAATCAGATAGACTATGAAAGCACTCCGGTTAGAACGAGATGAGAAACGAATAAGACTGAAAGGATTTTAGCAGCACTCTGACTGAACATGGAAGGAATAGAACACGAGCTAGAGAGGATGGAATGATATTTGATGAACTCTCGAAGAATGAATTAAATCATGAAGAACCACCATGAAGAACTCCGGTGACAAAAGGATGATGAAATAGAATGAAGGAAGAAAGAATAAGATGAGCCTTGCGATGATTTAGATGGAGGTTCCGACGAAATGGCCTAGGAAATTTGAACTCCGAAAAAGAAAAGATGAAAGCACTTGGAACTAGAATTTATTCATTAAGAACAAACTCCGAAAAAAGGGATTACTCACTTGGATGATATAAGAATAAGATTCATTGTATGCTTATCCTTCATCAAATTAAATTGATGACAAGCAATGGATTTTACATACTACTTATTCTTGTTGAAAAGGATTGAGAAGTGACATATCGCAAACTTGAGAAAGTCTTCATGAACCACCGGTAGGATTGAAAGAACAAATATGCTAGAGGGGATTTAGATGCAAAAGAACAAAGAGATCACGAGCTGATTAAAGAACACTTGAACGAAGCACCGGGATAAATAGAGAACGATAACTGGAATAATGGCCTCCGGTGAAAAAAAAAACGGAAAGACAACTTCTGACAAACTCCGGATAGGTAAGAAAAGAATAACTGACAAACTGAAATAATTTGAGAGGATAATATGAAGCTACAACCACGAAACTCCGGGAGAACAGACAAGACTTAGAGGAAAAAACTCTTCTTCGGTCTTCAACTGTCGACAAGAAACAACACCAAAATTATTGAGGTACTCCGGAAGGATGAAAAGCGAAGGGGTTGAGCCAACAATGACATGATTTGAAATCGATCTTGGAAAGGCATCTGACTGATGAAATCCATTCTTACATCACACTTTGAAAAGAATTTGAGAATAACTCCGGGGGAATTAGAAGAGTCAGGTAAGATCCTGGGAAAAGACCTGTGGGTTTGGGCCCACTAAAAAGAAACACCGTTGGGAAGGATTGTTGAACATATAAATGATGCACCGGAATAGTTGAAATATTTGAATGAGGTGACAAACTTGAATTAATTCAAACACAGACGAATCTTCTAAGATGACTTGAACACTCCGGAAGGATAAACTAACGAGAGGCAAACGAGCAAGGAGAACACTTGAGCCGAGGGAAAGAATATGATCAACCCGAAAAACATGAACTGAGTCCACCGGAAAGAAAAGAGTTGAAGAATGTCGAACAAAATGAGAATTCACCGGTTGAAACAATTGACGAAAGACTGAAGAGGCTCCACACGAATGAAATAGATGGCCGAGAGAGAGTCAGACTCCGGGAAGAAAAGGGTGGGAGGGCGGGAAAACAAAAGCAACTTGGAAGGGGAAACCGACGAATATCTTGAATAGAAAACACCGGTTGAAATCATTGAGGAAAAAGAGCAAGACTTCGCACGAGTAGGATGGATACTCGAATACGGACTCCGATTCCAAGAAGAAGAAGGGAGGGAGGGTGGGAAAAGAAAACAACTAAGGATTGAACTCAAAGATGAAGGGGCTCGAGTCGACTTGACGAGAAAATGCACCGGATGAAAAGAGCTGAGAACCAACGATCGGAAACCAACTGCGTGAACCTAAAGAAAAATTTGAAGGGGAAGAGAAATAATTCAAAACACCTACGTCAAGATTCCTTACCAGAGCGACGAAGGGACTGAGGAGTAAAAAGAATTCCTACTCTCCGATATAACTAGACTCCGAAAATAGTTTTTTCTAGAATCAACAACGGCCAAACTACACGATCAATCAAGGGGGCTCCTAGGGTTGGTCGAGGCTCTGATACCAACTTGTCACGCCCAATATGCGACCCTATCCAAAAGGAACTCGAAGGTCCCACCAAGGAGAGACCCGCATATTGAAACGCTTTTGCAAGGTGCATATCATTACATCAACAATACATAATAGATGGGAATACATACATAAGGCATACAATGCCACATGAATACAACATCACAATACATCAGAGCATCATCCGACTACGGACGAAACACAAACAGAAACTCAAACAACTTCCACCCTGCTAGCCCAGGCTGCCGACCTGGAACCTATCCCCTGATCGAAGAAGCAGAAGAAGAACTCAATGCAAGCAAGCATCGCTCTCGCGTCATGATCATCGCACAACCTGTACCTGCAACTGTTGTTGTAGTAATCTGTGAGCCATGAGGACTCAGCAATCCCATTACCATGGGTATCAAGACTAGCAAAGCTTAAAGGGAAGGAAGGGGTAAAGTGGTGAGGTTGCAGCAGCGACTAAGCATATATGGTGGCTAACATACGCAAATAAGAGCGAGAAGAGAGCAAAAGGAACGGTCGTCAACTAGTAATGATCAAGAAGTGATCCTGAACTCCTACTTACGTTAAACATAACCCAGAAACCGTGTTCACTTCCCAGACTCCGCCGAGAAGAGACCATCACGGCTACACACGCGGTTGATGCGTTTTAATTCGGATCTGGTGTCAAGTTATCTACAACTGGACATTAACAAATTCCCATCTGCCTATAACCGCAGGCACGGCTTTCAAAAGATTATACCCTGCAGGGGTGTCCCAACTTAGCCCATGACAAGCTCTCGCGATCAACGAAGGAATAGACCTTCTCCTAGGAAGACCCGATCAGACTCGGAATCCCGGTTTACGAGACATTTCGACAATGGTAAAACAAGACCAGCAAAGCCTCCCGCTGTGCCAACAAATCCCGATAGGAGCTGCACATATCTCGTTCTCAGGGCACACCGGATGAGCCAGACGTCGGGTTGGCATAGACCCTGGTTGCCTAGGGGGCGTCAGACATCACTCGGTTCGGACCAACACTTAGACAAGCACTGGCCCGGGGGGGGGGGGGCTAAAATAAAGATGACCCTCGGGTTGGCCGACCCAAGGGAAAGGGATAGGTGGTGGTGAGGCAAATGGTAAAACCAAGGTTGGGCCTTGCTGGAGGAGTTTTATTCAAAGCAAACTGTCAAGGGGGTCCCATAAATCACCCGACCGCGTAAGGAACGCAAAATCCGGGAACATAACACCGATATGACGGAAACTAGGGCGGCAAGAGTGGAACAAAACACCAGGCAAAAGGCCGAGCCTTCCACCCTTTACCAAGTATATAGATGCATTAATAATATAAGAGATATTGTGATATCCCTACCAAAATCCTGTCCACCATGGAGAAATCTTCAACTTCACCTGCAACTAGCAATGCTATAAGAGGGCTGAGCAAAGCGGTAACATAGCCAAACAACGGTTTGCATAGGAAAGGTGTCAAAGGTTAGAGGCTGGCATGGCAATTTGGGATGGCTTGATAAACAGGTAATAGGTAGCGCAGCAAAGCGATAGAGTGAAACAACTAGCATGGCAATGATAGTAGTGAGATCCAGGGTAGCGGTCATCTTGCCTGAAATCCAGCAAGGAAGAAGAACGAATCCATGATGAAGACGAACGGATGAAGCCGAACCAACCGTAGACGAACGAATCCTCACGATCGCAACGAAACAGGAACTATCGAATAGAAGCACACAACATAGTAAGCACACCACACATATACAAGACATGATGCACAACAAGCATGATGCATGACAAATCTAGATGAAGCTACTCATGGCAAGAGATGAGGCAAACAAGAGCAACACATCAAGGCAAGTTTAAATGAGGCCGGGAACAACATATAACAATTCCGGTAAGTCCTCATATGCATATTTCGAAATTGGTCCAGATCTGAATAAACCTTATGTTCAAGTTCTTAAACAACAAGTTAAGATGCACCAAGATGATCTACACGAGATCCTAGTCAAGTTACATATAAAGTTCATTTAGTTTGGAGCTACGGCCTAGAAGATATGAGCAAAACAAGTTAAACATGGCATTGATGCAAAATGCATACAAACATCAAGCAAACACCTCAAAACATGGATGCAACATGATAATATGGAACTACATGCAATTCTAAGCAAGTTCATATAGAGCACACCCAAAACGGAGCAACGGTTCAAACACATACACTCCATACAAGTTTAAAGGACAAGCTATCAAAAACAGCAGCTAGGCATATTGCAAGCATCAAAACAACATGCTATAGCACCCCAACATGATAACAAAAGGCATGGACATGATGTACAGGTAAAGCATTACAAAACATGAACACTGAGCTATCTCCAGAAATCACTAGAACATGCTCAAACACACATGGTAAGATTGCAAGTTATAACAATTCAGACTTTGCAGAAAATAACATCACGATGCAATGTTTAGAGCTATCAAACAACATGTTACAGGAACTTATCATGGCAAATAAAGGCATGGCATGAACCTACTAATTTCATAGATCAAAAGTTCCTTACTGACCATAAGCCAAAAAGGATCAGAAAATATGACGGCACCCACGTAAACATAGCAAGTTATATTACAGATTCAAACATACCAGGAACATAATTATGAAGGCATGTAGATGAGATTGTGCAACTCATTACAGATCATTACATGGCATGGCAAGGCACCCAACAGTAATAATACATGTTTGTGAAGCTAAGAATGGCAATAACAAGCTCATAGGGTGCATGGAACACTAGCAAAACACATGGGAACAAGTGAACTTAATGTTAACAGGCTGACGGCAACATTATGAAGCAACTTTGGAGCAAGATATGAACAAGCTACAGAAACCTATAAATGCTACCAGGGGCATGGATGGATAGAGGATGACATGTAGATCAAAACATGTTTATAGAACATCTCCATATTATGCATAGAATGATTAGTAGAAGTATGTTTATATAGCATCACGAAATAACAGATTCAGCCTAGCAAAACAGCAACATCATGAACCCTACTTAACAAGCTCGATTCACTCACCACAAGTCATTGCATGACAAGATAAGCATAGCATCATCAAGAAGACATGTTTGTGAAACAAACCAAGTCAAGAACAAGTCCATAGCATGCAAGGATCAACTATAGCAACCTCGGCCAAATTGAATAACATGTAAACAATCTGCCAGGAAACATTTTGAAGCAAAAGTAGAGCACGAAAATGACATGCTAGACTACTCCATAATTGCAACCAAGGGCATGAATGGATAGACAATAACCATATGTTCAAAACACCCTTACTGAAGTATCTCAAATTATGCATGGATCTCTCTGTAGCATCATGTTTACATGGCATCAAAATAACAGCAGAACAAGGACTAAAATCGGCAACATCACGATGCCTAGTTTGCATGCTTGTGCTAGACACCACATTGATCACAAAAATGCATGGCATACACCACTGTAAATAAGACATGGCATAGTTCAAAAGACATGAAGACATCAACCTCATAGGATGCACACATCAATCATGGCAAAAATGACAAATGAGCTCGTTCTGATAACAGACAGCAGAAAACATCATGAAGCACTCTTACAACGATGATTCGGGCATCTAGATGACCTCAAATGAAGATGATGCAATGGAATGAAATGATGTACTCGTTGAGGCGAACAATTTGACATATTACACGCACAAAACGGAGCTACGGATGCAGAGATACAGCATGATGAACATGACATGAAAATGACAAAATCTGGGACAGCAAAAAAAATATACCTCCGGATCTGGCGTTGACCCGGCACGCAAAACGAGGCAGGGGCGCGAGCTCGCCGGAGAGGGCGAGGGAGGGTGGATCCGGCCGGGAGGAGCTCGCCGGAGCTCGGGGGGGAGGTCGTCGGCGGGCGCGGGGGCGAAGGAGGCCGGGGCGGCGCCGGAGGAGCTGCGGGCTCCGGCCGGGGCGCGGGACGCGGGAGGCCGGGCGGCGAGGTCGGCGCCGGCGGTGAGGGAGCCAGGCGGCGGCGCGGAGGCGGGCGGCGAGGTCGGCGCCGGCGATGAGGGAGCCAGGCGGCGGCGCGGAGGCGGGCGGCGGACGGCGCAGTCGCCGGCGAGCGACGGCGGCGGAAGCAGACGTCGACGGGGCACGGGAGGAGATCCGCGTGGGGGCGGCGGCGCGGGAGTGCCCGGCGAGGCGGCGGCGACGGCCGGAGGCGCGGGCACGCTCGGGCGGCGGCGCGGGCGCGCGGGCCGGCAGGGCCCCACCTGGGCCCCGGCGGGCCGACGCGCGGGTGGCGGCGCGGGGAAGTGGGCGCGGGGCGGCGGCGAATCAGGAGGCGACACGCGGTGGCGGAGCTGAGGTGGCAGTGCGGGATTGGGCGGGGTGAGGTGGCGGCTGGACGTGTCCGGCGCGGGCGGACGCGTCCGGCGGCGCGAGGAGGAAAACTAGGGTTTGGACTGCAGGAATTTCGGGGGAGGCCACATATTTATAGATTCTGGGAGCTAGGAGAGTCCAAATGAGGAGCGATTTTCGCCCACACGATCGTGATCGAATGACCGAGAGCATGGAGGGGAGTCAGATGTGTTTTGGGCCACTTTGGAAGGGTGTTCAGCTGCAAAGAGAAGGGGGGTTTTACGGTTACCCGGTTAACCGTTGGAGTACCAAACGACCTCCAAATGGCACGAAACTTGACAGGCGGTCTACCGGTGCTATACCAAGGCCGCTTGGCAAACCTCGGGACATTCCGAGAAAGTTTAACACCCACTCACAATGAGAGACAAAAGGGGAACGCCGGAGGGCATAGGAGCGCCGGATTGCAAAACGGACAACGGGGAAAATGCTCGGATGCATGAGACGAACACGTATGCAAAATGAGATGCACATGATGACATGATAAAATGCAACAGGAAAGCAAATGACATGGCAACGACGGCGAATAACTGGCAGACACCTGGCGCATCGAATCCGGGGCGTTACAGATTCCTTCCTCCTTTCAGTCTGGGCTTTTGGGATGAAGTGGGCTCTCGGCTGAATGTTGGCCCATGTGCACGTAAACGTTCAGAACGTGGGTGAGTGTGGGATAAACCGAGTTGGATGCTAACACAACAACTAGGCTACATGGAAATTTAACACTCATGACATGTTGCGCAAGGTGGTGGCTGACTTGAAAGATTGGGATGCCAATGTTTGGGTGAGCTTGGAAAGAGAATCAAGGCTCTAAAGAATGACCTGGAAGAAGTGAGGAGGAGTGACATAAACCAAGATAAGGTATCCAAAGAACAGTTTTTAAGGGAAAAGCTCAACCGCTTAGAGCCGCAACAAGATATGCACTGGAGGCAACATGCTCATGTCAAATGGCTCCAGGCAGGAGATAAGAACACTGCTTTCTTTCACGCTTTCACCTCTGAAAGGAAAAGAAGGAACAAAATTAAGAAACTAAAAAAGGATGATGGAAACTAGGTGGAGGGGGAAGAACCCTTGAAAGAGCACATTGCTGATTATTTCTACAACATATTCTCATCCACGGTAGGGCAGGATAATAACGAAATTATTCAATCAGTAAAGCCAACGGTGACTGAAGAGATGGACAACCTTTTATGCGCAGAGTACAACGAATATGAGGTGAAGAAAGCTTTGCACAACATTGGTGACTTAAAAGCCCCGGGGTATGGATGGAATGCTAGCACTTTTCTTCAAAAGGTTCGGGGAAACCATTGGAGACCAGATCACCAAAGAGGTATTCCAGGTATTGAGGGGAGGAGACATGCCTATGGGGTGGAATGATACACTCATAGTACTGATTCCACAAAATGCCAACCCAGTGAGGATGAAAGACTTAAGACCAATCAGCTTATGCAATGTTGTTTACAAACTGGTGGCCAAAGTAATCACCAACAGACTCAAGGCAATCCTCCCTGATATAATCTCCACAAATCAAAGTGCCTCCGTGACCGGGAGGCTCATTTCATAGAACATACTATTGGCATAAGAGTTGACTCATTTCTTGAAAAGAAGAAGGAGTTGTTCTGTGGGTTATGCGGCAATTAAACTGGATATGAAAAAAGCGTATGATCGGGTTGAATGGTCTTTTTTTAGGGACATGATGCAAAGATTGGGATTTGAAAAATGGATCAAATTTATCATGAAGTGCATATCTACTGTGAAGTATGAGATTAAAGTAAATGAAGATGTCACAGACATAATTTCACCCAAAAGAGGTCTATGCCAAGGGGACCCACTCTCCCCATATCTCTTCCTTATATGCGCGGAGGGTGTCGTGGAATTGTCACGGCAGATGTCCTAGTGTGAGGACTTAGTCGTGGAGCCATCGCAACTAGGTTAGCTTAAAGGGGTTAAACGGGACAAAGGACACAGAGAGTTTATACTGGTTCGGCCCATTGCGGTGAAGGTAAAGGCCTAATCCAGTTTGAGGTGGTATTGCTTATGTCTCGTTTACCAGCGAGCAAATACGCTTGACCTAGCTTTCAATCTCTTGTTTCTTGCCCTAAACCGCCGCCGGCTCGTCCCTTTATATACACAGGTTGAGGCCCAGCGGCTCACAGAGTCCTGACCGGCTCATAAACAACGTGTCCGGCTCGGTGACTAAATATACTTGCCTTACAATATAAGGCATACACATATGGCGGTTTACCCCTGTGGGCCTTAAGTCGCCTTAGGCCCTAGCTTCATGAACTGCCATCTTCGACATCCTCATGGGCTTTATATTGATGAACCGTCGTAGGTATAACTCAGACTCTCCTGGGCAGGTCAACCCAATAGTCGTATCCCCAACATTAGGCCCCAGATTGATTTGAACTCGTTCATGTCAATCTTCAACACTTAGAAAAATCCTTCCTTCTTTATTCTTGCGAGATCTCATAACCCGCCATGACGTCACCTGTCATTAATATTACACAATACACAATATATCTTAACATATCCTTATCTTTAATAACCATCTCTAAAATCGAGGCGTCCGAGCGGCTGGATAATCATTCTTTGGCCTCCTCATTTTTTGCGCCCACCTATTACCCTTCTCCTTATAAATAGGGTCAAGCAGCCCTCCTTTCATTTTCCCCTCTTTTCCTTCTCTTCTTCCACCTCTCTCCGTGACGCATCTACACGCCTGAGCACTGTCGCCACCGCGAAGCTCATCGTCTTCCTCGACATCGACCGCTGCATCGACCTGAGTGGGACCAGGGAAAACTGCGGCGCCTCTTCATTGCTCATCGGATCCAGTAAGCACCTTCTTCTCCACCATAGATCTCCATTAGGGTTTTTGCAGTTCTTTATGAGTTCATCATCATTCTTCGTCACACTTCTGTTTAATACTTACTTTGATCAAAAAATGGCCTTCAAAATATGCAGAACCTGTTTCTATCCTTTGTCTTAATCACTGAACATACCCTTTAGATGCAGAAATCTCGCCAATGTGCTAGTTCCTTCGCTACTGTAATATTTAAGTTTTGATTTATTTTCTTTTTTCACACAATGCTAGATCCAAATCACATGCTCCAGTCTATAAAACATGTTTATTCAACACTTAGCAGATTTCACTCTTGATAGATATCAATCTGGTCATGGCGGCTTACATCACCGGTTATCACTACCCATATATCATTAGGCCCCTTTTAAGCCGCCACTCTGAATATATACTGTTAACTTTTATCTCCGGTTTAGCAAATCAACTTAAACCGGCCATATTTTCTTTTAGGCTTTTTTCTTACGATGTCAAAGACAATTGCCTCATGCAATTGGGTTCCTTCCATTGTCACCAAAAATATGCTTGAAGATTTTGTCAAAATCGGCTATTTGCCCACAAAAGACGTACTGTCTTGGCGTGCTCCCAAGCCAAGTGAGAAAAAACCTCAGCCGCGGGATGGTGAGGTCATTGTTTTTACTGATCATATGAACCAGGGCTTCTCACCACCTGGATCCAAGTTTTCCTGAGATGTTCTGCACTTCTTTCAACTGCATCCTCAAGATATCGGACCCAACTCCGTATCAAACATCTACAACTTTCATGTATTCTGTGAAGTATACCTTCAAGAGGAGCCCAGTGTTGAACTCTTTAGGGAATATTTTTATTTGAACCGGCAGAACGAATTTACCAATGGCCCTAGCTTAGAACTTGGCGGGGTCTCAATTCAACGGAGAAGAGATGCTATCTTCCCCTATGACCACTTGCCAAGCCACCCCAAAGATTGGAACCAGACATGGTTTTAAAGACACCTCTCCGGTTGACGAGAATCCACTACCGGTCTATCGTGTTCAGCGACTCGATCCAAAACATCATCTTCCTGAAAAGCTTACCGCTGCCGAGCGTGCCAAACTTGCACCCACTATCGCAAAGGTCAAAGCCCTGCTCAGGAACGGGTTAACCAGAGTTGACTTGGTTCGGTGCTGGGTTTCCTAGCGAATCATACCCTTGAGCCACCGATCCGGCTTAATGTGCACTTATACGGGTGATGCAAAGGATCCACTGCGCCATAGCTCCGATTCTTTAACTAATAATGCAGTCAATGAAATGACAAAGACCCTTCTGAATGAGAGCCTGGAAGACTACAACAAAATGGGATTGAACCCTTTCTGCGAATCTAATCCGGCACCAGATGTGCGTCTCTAAATCACTCATTTTTCCTTATTATTCAAATGTTCTATTAACTCAACCTTTGATGATTTTCACAAGCTGAATCCGATTTCTGGAATAAAGAATATGACCATGAAGCTGCCAAGAAATCCAGGGCCAAAACAAAAGCTGTCAAGAGAACCGCCAAGAAGAACAAGAAGAAATTAAGTACTTCCGAGTTGTTTGAACTGGACGACGGCTCTGAGTCGAAGGTAGCTCTTGACTCCCTTGGCTCCTTTTTCAACTACCTTATTGACATTGATTATCATCAGGATGACACGGGGGCCAGTCAAGCGGTCGAGGAAGAGGTAACTATCATTTCCTCTGACTCAGAGCCTTTGCCAAGACAGAAAATTCGAAGAGTAACCCGGAAAGTAAGCTTTTCACACCCCTTAGCTCATTTGAATCCTCACTTTCTTTTGAAGCAACAGTAGCACGAGAGCCGGCGACAAACTCGAACCAGCAGAGGTGAAGAATTATCTTCCAGCTTACCAAATACCCCAGCTCCCAGGAAACGTCTAAACGAGGTCATCCCAAATTTAAACTCTTCTTATCCTATGGAGGGTCTCATTAGCCAACCACTTAATTCTTCTGATTCAAACTATCAGGAGACTTCTCGCTCCTCTTCAGGCGACTCATCACAGACCCAGCTGCCGGCTTTCCAAAATGCCCCTGGGTAACAAAAATTATTTATAATTTTCTTCCTCCTTGGGTTCTTATCTTTGTAATGACCTCTCGTAACTTATGCAATGGAAAATAAACAACTAGCAAGAAGGCAAAGGTGATAAAGTCGGCTGAAGACCCCAAAGCCCTTGAACCAGAGCAACAAATTCTAGCGTCTGACACCTCCGTACCACAACTAGAAGAACCTGTTCATGGTGTTCCACCAGAAATCCCTGACCCTTCCATTGACCAGTTAGACAAACAACAATCCTTTGAATACTGAATCATCAAGCCCAATTAAATCGGCTGGAACACATGCCGATGACGTGATGATCACTAGCAGCAGCTTTAGAGAGCCAGGAAAACCTACTGTCTTGGCCAAACACTCCGCCAAAGAAGAATATATTGATAATCGAAAAGTGAGATTTGACGTTGCCAACTACTCTCAACTGAGCATTAGTGAAGTATTTTTTGGTTATCTCAATCAAGTGCACACCAGCTGCGACCTTGAAGTTGACATGGTGTAAGGGCATACTTAACCCTTAGTAGTTTTGGTGATTGATGACAATGCTTTTGCGGACTAATCATGTGTATTGAGCTTTTTAGATATATCATGACTAAACACAAGACGATTTGATGCCGCTCGAAGATTATTGAAGATGGCGTTTCTCTAGGTTTCTTTTCAGTGGAGTTGAGTCGTAGGAAAGCCGTACTATTAAGAGGGGGTCCGCTTTGGAAAGGTTTGGGTGGAATCTCACGTACACGTTCCCTTTGCACCGCCTTTCCTTTGGCTCTTTGGAGTTTCCTCCGTCTCACCATGTCTCTGCGAAATGAAGGACTCGGAGTGTTGATGTTCACAGGCTGGCGGTAGTACTGCTCCTCAGAGCGGTACTACTGCAGGCGCCAGCGGTAGTACCGGGCTCCGGCACGGTACTACCATGGGCTCCCACGGTAGTACCGCTCCTTCTGAGCGGTAGTACCGTGAGCTCTAGCCTGGCGCTGCTGCGCAAGCGGTAGTAGGGCGGATGTAATTTTTTACATCCGCGCCCTACGCGGTAGTACTGTGCTCTGGCGCGGTAGTACCGTGCCACCTGTCCAGGCACAACAGCATGGGCGGAGGTAGGGGCGGATGTAATTTTTTACATCCGTACCCTGCACGGTAGTACCGCACCTGGGTTACGGTAGTACCATGTCGGATTTTTGCATCGATAAAATCTCAGCGGAGGTAGTCACGGATGTAATTTTTTATATCCATGCCTACCGTGCCTGGACCGTGGCTGCCCTGCGGTAGTACCACATGGTGTCGCGGTAGTACCGCGCCAGCGGTTCTACCGCGCCCTGTCAGTGCTCTTCTGTTCAGGTCCAGGCTCTGCCGCGCTCACGGTAGTACCATGGGCCACCGCGGTAGTACCACAGGCCCATGCGGTAGTACCGCTCCTGTGGTGCGATAGTACCGCGGGTCGCGGGTTGAGTGGTTGGTAACGGTTGGAATTGTCCCCCCACTATATAAGGGGGTCTTCTTCTCCAAGAAGACTCACCTCTTCCATCCCTAAGCTCCATTGTTGCTCCAAGCTCCATTTTCGCCCGATCTCTCTCCCTAGCCAATCAAACTTGTTGATTTGCTCGGGATTGGTTGAGAAGGCCCCGATCTACACTTCCACCAAGAGAAATTTGATTCCCCCCACTAATCCCTAGCGGATCGTGTTACTCTTGGGTGTTTGAGCACCCTAGACGGTTGAGTTCACCGCGGAGCCATAGTCCATTGTGGTGAAGCTTCGTGGTGTCCTTGGGAGCCTCCAATTAAGTTGTGGAGATTGCCCCAACCTTGTTTGTAAAGGTTCGGTCGCCGCCTTCAAGGGCACCAATAGTGGAATCACAGCATCTTGCATTGTGTGAGGGCGTGAGGATAATACAGTGGCCCTAGTGGCTTCTTGGGGAGCATTGTGCCTCCACACTACTCCAATGGAGACGTAGTTCCCTTAAAAAGGAAGGAACTTCGGTAACACATCCTCGTCTTCACCGGCTCCACTCTTGGTTATCTCGTGCCTTTACTTGTGCAAGCTTATTTGTATTGTATCCCTTGCTTGCTTGCATGCTTGTTGTTGTTGCATCATATAGGTTGCTCACCTAGTTGCATATCTAGACAACCTACTTTGATGCAAAGTTTAATTTGGTAAAGAAAAGCAAAAATTGTTAGTTGCCTATTCACCCCCCTCTAGTCAACTATATCGATCCTTTCAATTGGTATCAGAGCCTCATCTCTTTATTAAGGACTTTGCCATCCGAAGAGTATGGTTGACACCATAGACTGTGGGGAGGAGCACTCCGGTGTGAATCCGAGCTCGTCTACGGCCGATGGGGGAACCACGGTTTCTCGTGAGGAATTCAATGTGGCTTTGGACACATTGAAAACCTCCATGACAACCGAGGTTGAAAGCATGTTTAATAAATTCTTAGAAGGACTTAAACTATCTACCTCGCCGATGAAAGTGGGTGATCCCACTAACAAGGTGACGGATGCTAACTCCGACAAGGGGAAAGCTAATAGTGGAAAGGGTCCTTCTATTAGTGGTAGAAATGGCACCGGCATCTTTGCCCATGTGGAACCTCCAATTTATGGAGGACCGATTCCCTCTACTCATTTAAATCATGCCGACCCTCCTCCTAAGATTGTGAAAAATGAGGACTTTGATTCTTGGGTTTATCGCTTCAAGCATCATTTAAATCATGTGAATACTAATCTTTGGAGAATCATTGAAGAAGGTTTCTATCCACATGACCGAAGCAACTTCACCCCCAGAGAAGCCGTGGATAATCAATTCAATGAGAATGCTCTCTTCATCATCCAAGATGCAGTTCCACCCGGAGATCTCCCTCATCTTAGACCCTTCACCATGGCCAAAGATGCATGGCATTGTGTTGTTTCCCTCTATAAGGGAAGCGCAAGCATTCAACGCTCCAACTATGAAGTGGTGCAAGATGAAGCCGATGAGTTTGTAATGAAAGAAGATGAAGAACCTCGTGAGCTCTTTCGGAGAGTAACCAAACTCGCGGTCTCACTCCGAGATTGTGGGAGCAAGGACACGGATGACAATTGGATCAAGTGCAAGTTCCTCAAAGCAATGATGCCTTACCACAAGGCCATGTCCTCCATCATCCGTCAAAGACCGGACTTCCACTCCTTGTCCTCAAATGAAGTGTTGGATGAGTTTGTGGCAATGAGGATCTTGGACAAGACCGCCGACAATGCAGTGTTGTATTCTCAAAGAGCAAAGAAGCCCAACCTTGCCTTGAAGGCCAAGGTTATTGTGGAAGAAGAGGAAGATGAGGAGAGCAACCCCGAAGATACAAAATATGATTATCATGATTTTGGAGCAAGAAGAACACAAGGCCCAACTTCAACAAGAACAACTCAAGTGGGTTCAAGGGCAAGCAACGTGTGAGAACATGTTACAATTGTGGCAATGTGAGCCACTTTGTTGTGGATTGCCCTTACGAGAAGCGGGAAGACAATAGTGGCAAGCTCATCCGAAAAGACAAAGCCAAGTCCTTCCCCAACAAGAACAACTTCACCAAAAAGACTCCTACCCGAGGGTTGGTGATTCAAGAAGAATACCACGAGGATGACGATGATCATGAAGATAGTGAAGCCATGGTCATGGCCTCCGTTGCCATTGCCACAACTCCAGGGGTGTCCCTCTTAGACTCACCCAATGAGAACATCACCGCCAAGTGTCTCATGGCTAAAGCCACCAATAAGGTAACCCCTGAAAGTGCAACTATCCCTAGGTGGTTTTGGTAATTCCTAACAACATATAGCTCATTGAGCTAATGCTATTTCAAGATGAATATTTCAGGAAAGCTCAATGAATGGCATGGCATGGATGAGAAAAGTGGATCCCTCAAAATGCTAAGGACAAAAGGATTGGCTCAAGCTCAAAGCTCAAGAATCTACATTTTATATTTTAGTGATCCAATATCACATTGAGTCTATAGGAAAATCCAATACTATCAAGGAGGGATGAGGTGTTGCTTAATGGCTTACTTGCTCAAAATGCCTAGTGATATGCTCCAAAGCCCTCAACTACTTTCTCACATCCACATATGACCTAAACCAAAAGTCAAACTCAGCCCCACCAAATCTTTCTATCCGGTGCCATCGAGTTCAGATGTCATAGCCACTGCCACAAACCCTACGCAAATCAGTCTCATCGATAGGGATCTTGGTCTCACTGAGATGGGATTGTAATCTCTCTGTTTCCCTTCGTAACATTTCGGTACCATCGAGGTGAGTGATCGGTCCCACCGGGATTGCAATGTAAACTCTCTGTTTCCTTTTCGTAACATTTTGGTCCCACCGAGTTTACCTGACCAACTCTCTGGTTAGCTTATTACCAAAATCGGTCTCATCGAGTTTGTGTAATCGGTCTCACCGAGATTACACTATGCCCTAACCCTAACCATATCTGTCCTACCGAGTTGCATGTTGGTCCCACCGAAAATCACTAACGGTCACTAGGTTTACTAATTCGGTCTGACCAAGTTTGTTGATTCGGTCCCACCAAGATTGGTAAAATGTGTGTAACGGTTAGATTTTGTGTGGAGGCTATATATACCCCTCCACCTCCTCTTCATTTGTGGAGAGAGCCATCAGAACAAGCCTACACTTCCAACTTACCATTTCTGAGAGAGAACCACCTACTCATGTGTTGAGGCCAAGATATTCCATTCCAACCATATGAATCTTGATCTCTAGCCTTCCCCAAGTTGCTTTCCACTCAAATCTTCTTTCCACCAAATCCAAATCCTGTGAGAGAGAGTTGAGTGTTCGGGAGACTATCATTTGAAGCACAAGAGAAAGGAGTTCATCATCAACACACCATTTGTTACTTCTTGGAGAGTGGTGTCTCCTAGATTGGCTAGGTGTCACTTGGGAGCCTCCGACAAGATTGTGGAGTTGAACCAAGGAGTTTGTAAGGGCAAGGAGATCACCTACTTCGTGAAGATCTACCGCTAGTGAGGCAAGTCCTTCGTGGGCGACGGCCATGGTGGGATAGACAAGGTTGCTTCTTCGTGGACCCTTCTTGGGTGGAGCCCTCCGTGGACTCGCACAACCGTTACCCTTCGTGGGTTGAAGTCTCCATCAACGTGGATGTATGATAGCACCACCTGTCGGAACCACAACAAAAACATATGTGTCTCCAATAGCATTTGAATTCTCCAAACCCCTCCCTTTACATTCTTGCAAGTTGCATGCTTTACTTTCCGCTGCTCATATACTCTTTGCATGCTTGCTTAAATTGTGTTGAGATTGCTTGACTTGTGCTAAGTTAGCTAAAATCTGCCAAAGACTAAAATTGGGAAAAGGATAAGTTTTTAATTGGTTAAGTAGTCTAATCACCCCCTCTAGACATACTTTCGATCCTACAAACCCCCAACATCAAAACTACCATCATTACTAATCCGTCCTTGACGGATGGCATTGATGAAAGTGAGGGGTCTAATGAGGAAGTGAATGAATTTGAGTCTTTTATGAGTAAGCTCAAGGGCAAATCCAAGAAGCACTTCGTTGCTCTCTTGGAACAACTTGGTGAAGCCAATGACATGATCGAGGCTCCTGAAGAAACCATCTCTAAGATGGAAGGTCATAGTCGTGACTATGCCGATGAGATATCAGATCTCTCTAATGCTCTTGAGGAAGAGCGTGGCCATCGTTTGGCTCTTGAGGAGTCACACAACGATGACCATGCTAAATTAAAGAAAGATCTTGATCATGATCTTATTGTATCTCGTGCGCTAAATTCTGAGAAGGCTAAACTCGGGGTTGACCATGCTAGACTCAAGGAGGAGTTTGATATACTCGACAAGGCCCAGAAGGTCTTGAAGGGTGCTCATGCTAGCCTCAAGGAGTCTCATGATCAAATCCAAGTGAAGCTTACCAAGGAGAAAGCCACCTTTCCTCATATGGTATTGATTGATAATGCAAATGCCACTAACCCGTGTTGTGAGCATGTGCATCTTGTGGAGGAGAATGCCAAGTTGAAGGAGCAACTTCAGAAAGGCCTTGTGACATGCATACAAGGTGAGAAGAACCTCAATGACCTTTTGAGCAATCAAAAGGAAGTTGTGGCCAAGGAGGGGGTTGGGTTTGCACCCAAGTCCAAGAACAAGAAGAAGAATGACAAGACCAAACGACCTCCCCCTCTCAAGCAAACTTTTGTGAAGGAGGGAGAGGGTTCTCCTAAGTAGAAGAAGAACAATGTGAAGGGTGGTGATGTCAAAAAGGGCAATGCGACCCCTTCCAACAAAGCCGGCGACTTTAACCCTTCTTATGTGTTATGCTGTGCTAGTGATGGGCATGTTTATGCTAAATTTGTTGGTTCTCCTTATAAGTAAATTTAATGGTCAATTTGGGTTCCTAAGACCCTTGATACTAACATCAAAGGACCCATTACAAAATGGGTACCTAAAACCAAGTATTGATCTCTTGTAGGTGTTTGCTTCCGATGGGGAATCATGGTTGCTCGATAGTGGAGCAACAAATCATATGATCGGAAGCAAGGACTTGGTGGACGACGTGCACAAGATCGCTTCTATGCCCACCAACATCGAGTGGGGTGATGCCTCGTCTTCTAAGGTATTGGGTATTGACAAGGTTGTCATTTCTCATGATCTAACGATCGAGAAAGTCATGCTTGTTGAGTCCCTTGCTTACAATCTACTTTCCGTTCGTCAACTTGCACTCATGGGCTTTGCCACTTTCTTTGATATTGATACCATGGCCCTCTTGTGGAGCGAAACTCTTAAAGTAGCCTTTGTTGGGCATGTCGAGAATGGTCTTTATGTGATTAACTTTTCAGAGTGACCCACTAAGACCGCGACATGCCTAATGGCTAAAGTTGATGTGGGATGGCTTTGGCATCGCCGTTTAGCCCACGTCAATATGAGATCTTTGCAAAGTCTTCTCAAGGGGGACCATGTCCATGGGCTAACAAATGATAGTTTTGCCAAAGATCGTGCTTGCAGTGCTTGTATCGAAGGAAAGCTACATGAGAAGGCTCACCCTCCCATGACTATCATCTACTTGAAGAGACCCTTGGAGCTCCTTCACATGGATCTCTTTGGGCCCATCCTTTGATAGTCTTGGAGGTAGAAAGTATTGCTTGGTGATTATGGATGATTATTCAAGATACACTTGGGTATATTTCTTCAAGAGGAAGAGTGAGACTCAACAAACCGTCATTGACTTTGCAAATGAAGCTCAACGTCAACATGATGCAAAGATCTTGACAATAAGGAGTGACAACGGCACCGAGTTCAAGAACTACACCTTGGATGAGTTTCTTAGTGATGAGGGGATCAAGCATCAATATTCTGCACCATATACCCCTCAACAAAATGGTGTCGCGGAGAGGAAGAACCAGACATTGATGGATGCGGCAAGGACCATGATGGCGGAGTTCAAGTTTCCATACAACTTTTGGGTCGAAGCCATCAACACAGCTTGTCATGCATCCAATCGGCTCTATCTCCGCAAAGGCTTGAACAAGACTCCTTATGAAATACTTACCAGTAACAAGCCCAACCTCAAGTACTTTCGGGTGTTCGGGTGTAAGTGTTTCATTCTCAAGAAAGGTGTTCGTTTGTCTAAATTTGAGGCTAGAGCTTATGAGGGCATATTTGTTGGTTATGCTACAAACTCTCATGCTTACCGTGTCCTCAACAAGTCCACCGGACTCATTGAGGAGACCTGTAACATAGAGTTTGACGAGAATAACGGCTCCCAAGTGGAGCAAAGTGGTACATGTGATGTAGGTGATGAAATTCCTCCCCAAGCCATAAGAAGAATGGGTGTTGGTCATATCCTACCCATTGAGGAACCCCTTGTGGCCGAAGGAGAAGGACAATGCTCCACTGAAGTGGAGCCATCATCAACCCAAGACCCACACGCTTCTGAAGAACAAAGTGAAGGCCCTCACCCTCATGAACAAGATCAAGGGCAAGATCAACCTCAAGATGGTGGTGAACCACCAAATGATGCCCAAGGTCAAGTTCTCCCCTTCGAGCAAGTTCAAGATCAAGAGCAAGCTCAAGATCAAGAACAAGCTCAAGACGATGCTCAAGATGATCAAGTTACCCCTCCTCTTTTCACATCTGAGGAGTAATTAGAGCGTTGTGCCGTGAAGATCGCTTCCAAGCTCAGTACCAAAGGTCATCTTGTGGAGAATGTGGTTGGAATCCTAAGAAAGGTGGTAAGCACTCGTAGACAATTAGCAAACTATTGTGAACATCATGCGTTTGTTTCTTGTGTCGAACCCCAAAAGGTTTATGAGGCGCTCGAGGACCCGGATTGGCTCAATGCCATGCATGAAGAACTCAAGAACTTCGAACATAACCAAGTGTGGAAATTAGTGCCAAGGCCAACTGGGAATCATAATGTCATTGGAACCAAGGTGATATTCAAGAACAAGCAAGATGGTCATGGTATCATTGTTCACAACAAGGCTCGTTTTGTGGCACAAGGCTACTCCCAAGTCGAGGGTATCGACTACGATGAAACCTTTGCTCCCGTTGCTCGCCTTGAATCTATTCGTTTATTGATTTCTTATGCTTCTCATCATAATTTCACGTTGCAACAAATGGATGTGAATAGTGCTTTTCTTATTGGTCCCATTAATGAGTTGGTGTATGTCAAACAACCCCCGGGGTTTGAAGATCCATATTTCCCCGACCATGTGTACCAACTCCACAAGGCGCTCTATGGCCTTAAACAAGCCCCACGTGTGTGGTATGATCATCTTAAGGAGTTGTTACAAGATCGTGGGTTCGAAATCGGGAAAATCGACCCCACTCTTTTTACTAAGAAGGTCAAAGGGGAGTTGTTTGTGTGCCAACTATATGTTGATGATATTATTTTTTGTTCCCCTAACAAAGCTTTCAATGAATAATTTGCCGCACTCATGACCTCAAAGTTCAAGATGTCTATGATGGGAGAGTTGAAGTTCTTTCTCGGGTTCGAAATCAAGCAAAGAAGAGAAGGAACCTTCATCAACCAAGCCAAATACACTCAAGACATGATCAAGAGATTCAAGCTAAGTGATGTCAAGCCGACCTCCACTCCAACGCCTGTCGAATGCCAACTTGACATTGATCCCAATGGTAAAGCGGTGGATCAAAAGGTATATCGCTCCATGATTGGATCCCTGCTTTACCTTTGTGCATTTAGACTGGATATCATGTTGAGTGTGGGAATTTGTGCACGGTTTCAAGCCACACCTAAGGAAAGACACTTTGTGGCGGTCAAGCAAATCTTTCGATATTTGGATCATACCCCAAACTTTGGCTTATGGTACCCAAGAGGAGCCAACTTTGATCTTTTGGGCTACACAGATTCAGATTGGGCGGGAGACAAAGTGGATAGCAAGTCCACCTCCGGAGGGTGCCAATTACTTGGTTTCTATTTAGTGAGTTGGTCTTCTAAGAAGCAAAGTTGTGTATCTCTCTCATCCACAGAAGCAGAGCATGTGGTTGTCGGTAGTTGTTATGCTAAACTCCTATGGATGAGGCAAACTTTAAAGGATTACGGTGTCACTTGTGACGAAGTGCCTCTTTGGTGTGACAATGAAAGTGCCATCAAGATCTCTCTCAACCCGGTGCAACATTTCAAGACGAAGGATATTGAGATTCGGTATCACTTCATCCGGGATCACATTAGGAGAAGGGAGATCAAGCTCATGTATGTCAACACTCATGACAACCTTGCAGATATTTTCACGAAGCCCTTGGATGAAGAAAGATTTCGCGAGTTAAGGCAATAGCTAAATATCATTGATTCGAGCAATGTGGTTTGAACCCTTGCACACCCCACCATACTCATCATGCTATCTTGTCTAGGTGTAGGCATGGACATAGGGGGAGTATTGTTCTCTCAATGAACTTTCCCTCCCCCCATTATGCATAAATTCATCAAACTCTTTCACTTTAGCCATTGTTTATGGTACTTGTGCTTCAAAGATGAGTCTCGATCATGGGCCCAAGGATAATTCTTCGTGGTGCCATACCAAATGACTCATACATAGGTGGCTTCGACCACTGCCCTCGCTTCTTGAGAGTTGTGGTCTGGTCTCTGTTGTCTTGTGCTTTCTTCTCTGTGTCGTGTTTGTGTCGTCGTTTGTGCTTGCTTCTTGGTTGTTCGGCGTTTTTGAAGGTTGTCTTGCAAATGCCTTTTCCCTCTCGTGTGAAACTTGCACTTTCTTGGGGTTACGGTACTACCGTGGCAAGCCACGGTACTACCGCAGGAGTTGGTGGCTCTATGCGTGCACAGTTGCTTTCCAGGGGCACGGTACTACCGCTACCATCGCAGCAGTAATTGTTTACTGCCGTTGGAAGAGCGGTACTACCGCCCAGCATACGGTACTTCTTCCCGGGCGGTACTACAGCGATGACCCGCGGTACTTCCGCGTCCACGCGAGCGGATGGGGGTTAAGAGCGGGGCAGGGGGAGTTCTAACTCCCCCATACCCATTCATCTCTATTACCCACCCCGTCTCTCTCTCTCTCCTGCCCAAGAATGGCGCCGGAGGCCCTCGCCGGATCTCCGTCTCCGGCCGCTCTCCTCGGATTCCGACCGGTGGGATCGTTCCCCACCTCGCCCTCTTGCCATGGACCAAGATTTTCCCCCAAGTTCCTCTCTTTTTCTTCCTTTCTTGTGCTTCTAGGTCTTGGGGAGATTCATGTGGTGTTCTTGATATTTTTGGCTAAATCTGTGCAAGTGGGATTCGTAGGAGAGTGGTAGTGTAGTAAGCATGTTCTTTGTATTGTCAAAATAGGTCCGTTTGATCAAGGGTAGTACCGACGTAGACGTGCGGAGGTTCTAGATCCAGATCCGCGGCTTCGGTTGCGTCTTTCAATCCGTGTGGTACTACCGCCCCTCCTGGGGCGGCACTACCGCACCCTCGCTCGTAACCGGCTCCATGTGGTACTTCCGCTCCTTGGAGTGGTACTTCCGCTCCTTGGTGCGGTACTACCGCTTGGAGCACGGAAGTAAAAAATTACTTCTGCTCCAGGCACGGTACTACCGTGCTGCTCCAGGCGCGGTACTACCACGGCTGGTGCAGATGTAATTTTTTACATCTGTACAACGGCCCGGTACTACCGTAGGCACCCTGAGCTCTTTTTTTGTCCAGATCTCATGCTTATTTGTTTCTTTTGGCTTTGGCCTTGGCATTTGCATCAATCCTTCTTGTTTCTCGTGCATGTTCTTGTGTTTTGTGTCTAGGTGGTGGCTCCGGTTCTCATGCTCGTCGCTCGAATCCCAGCTGTGACACAGGGTCAAAGCGGTTGTGCAACCAAGACGAAGCTCCAGAGGGGTCATCTGCTTCCCAACGCAGGACCAAGCACACCGCCACCAAGCAGAAGGAGCCCATCATGGGCATGGATGAGATGCCTCAGGCCAAGTTTGTCATTCAAAGGAAGCTCAATCCATATGTGAATCCCCAGGCTAACTTCTGAGGCAATGATCTCTTTTGGACCAAGCAGTGGAATCTTATCTATCTTGATGTGATCAAGGCCAAGCAGAACATCTACGTGGAAGTTCACTGGATTGACATGCATCATATGAGGCAGGACAAGAACCGTGACTACTTTGGAGAGGCTTTGGACCTCGTGGAGTAGTTCGGCATTGAGCACATGCTCACTTTTCACATGGACTTTGATCCAGAAATTATGGCACAATTCTTTGCTTCGGTTCACTTTGACTTCGATGAAGCAAGGACCATGACTTGGATGACCAATGGTCGCCGGATGTCTGCTAAATGGAAGGAGTTCATGGAGTTGCTTCAAGTTCCAGATGAAGGGCTCGACACGCCCGTTGGAGTCCGCCCTCATGCCAACTCCGAGTCTGCCAACAAGAACAAGCTCATGCCCTTCCTTGTTTAGAAGACTCTTCCCACCAAGAAGCAGGTGTGGGTGCTGAACCCCTTCCTTGAAATCATGCATCAGCTCTTCCACAACATCCTCTTACCATGCATTGGTGACATGGGCCAGGTGCACGCTTACCTTGTTGGCATGATGCTCATTTGTGAGGAGGCTCGTCAGGCTCAGACTCAGGCACTTGATGTCTCACATATCATGTGGTGTGAGCTTCAGTTTCCCGTGTTCAACCGTAAGGTCCCCATCTATGGGCCTTACTTGTTTCACTTGATTTCCAAGACTTGGGAGAAGCTCTATCCCAATGATGAGTTTGAAGCTCCAGGCTAGATTCATCATGAGCCCATCAAGCTCCGCATTAAGAGCCAATGGGCTAACACCACCATTACTGCTGAGGCTGCCAAGATGGCTGTGGATGAGGAGGAGATTGAGGAGGAAGAAGCTGCTGAGGACCATTCTGCTGGTTACACTCCTCCCTCTGCTGAGCCCTCTTGGGTGAAGAAGCTGAAGATCAAGATGAAGAGGCTGTTCCGCATGCAGACCTAGGGTCAGTACAAGGCCCATGTTGCTCAGAAGAAGTGTCGCCATTGCGACAAGAGGATCTTGAGGGCGTGCGACGAGGACGTGTCTAGCGGATCTGAGAAGCACATCACCCCCGAGGCTGCTTGGATGGCTAAGCAGGGCTACAAGTGGACTGATTCTGAGGAGGAGACCATTCCTGCTGCTGAGTCTGGCGACGAGGAGTCGTTTTCCGCCTGAGCTACCACCTTTGTCGTAGGTGCCCTCTCTGCCTTTTTGGTGTCTCGATGCCAAAGGGGGAGAGAGAGTAGGATTTGCGTGTCGTGTGTCGTGTGTCGTGTGTTTCGCCTTGTCGCTTTGCTTTCCGTCTATTGAACTTCGTTTGCTTTGGTTTGGTTGTGCTTGTGAGACTAAGTTCTATCATATGGTGTAAGACATATGCACTCCTACTTATCTTTATGTCTTCGTTACTTAGTCATATCTATCTTCTTGCCTACTTCCTTAATGATGATTTTACTATTGCAAGAGATGCCTTGTCTATAAAATATAGGGGGAGTGTTGATCCTAGTATGTGTACTGTGCAGTCCAAATCACATCTCTAGAATGCACACATCTAGGGGGAGCCCATCTATATTTTATAGATGGTGGGTTTGCCGATGCCTCATTTGTTATCTCTATGTGCAAATCCCATATTGTCATCAATCCACCAAAAAGCGGGAGATTGTAAGGGCATACTTGTCCCTTAGTAGTTTTGGTGATTGATGACAATGCTTTTGCGGACTAATCGTGTGTATTGAGCTTTTCAGATATATCATGACTAAACACAAGACGATTTGATGCCCCTCGAAGATTATTGAAGACGGCATTTCTCTACGTTTCTTTTCGGTGGAGTTGAGTCATAGGAAAGCCGTACTATTAAGAGGGGGTCCGCTTTGGAAAGGTTTGGGTGGAATATTACTTACATGTTCCCTTTGCACCGCCTTTCCTTTGGATCTTTGGAGTTTCCTCCGTCTCACCATGTCTCTGCGAAATGAAGGACTCCGAGTGTTGCTGTTCATAGGCTAGCGGTAGTACTGATCCTCAGAGCGGTACTACAACAGGCGCCAGCGCTAGTCCCGGGCTCCGGCACGGTACTACCATGGGCTCCCACGGTAGTACCGCTACTTCTGAGCGTAGTACCATGAGCTCTGGCCTGGCGCTGCTGCGCAAGCGGTAGTAGGGGCGGATGTAATTTTTTACATCCGTGCCCTACGCGGTAGTACCGCTCCTGTGGGCCTGCGGTAGTACCATGCTCTGGTTACAGGAGCAGTACTACCGCATGGGCCTGCGGTACTACCGTGCCGCCTGGCCTGCGGTAGTACCGTGCCGCCTGGCCAGGCACAACAGCATGGGTGGAGGTAGGGGCGGATGTAATTTTTTACATCCGCACCCTGCACGGTAGTACTGCACCTGGGTTGCAGTAGTACCGTGTCAGATTTTTGCATCGATAAAATCTTAGCGGAGGTAGTCATGGATGTAATTTTTTATATCCATGCCTACCATGCCTGGACCATGGCTGCCCTGTGGTAGTACCGCATGGTGTCACAGTAGTACTGCACCAGCGGTTCTACCGAGCCTTGTTAGTGCTCTTCTGTTCAGGTCCAGGCTCTACCGCACCCACGGTAGTACCGCGGGCCACCGCGGTAGTACCGCAGGCCCGTGCGGTACCGCGGGCCGCGGGCTGAGTGGTGGGTAATGGTTGGAATTGCCCCGCACTATATAAGGGGGTCTTCTTCTCCAAGAAGACTCACCTCTTCCATCCCTAAGCTCCATTGTTGCTCCAAGCTCCATTTTCGCCCGATCTCTCTCCCTAGACAATCAAACTTGTTGATTTTCTCGGGATTGGTTGAGAAGGCCCTGATCTACACTTCCACAAAGAGAAATTTGATTCCCCCCACTAATCCCCGGCGGATCTTGTTACTCTTGGGTGTTTGAGCACCCTAGACGGTTGAGGTCACCGCGGAGCCATAGTCCATTGTGGTGAAGCTTCATGGTGTCGTTGGGAGCCTCCAATTAAGTTGTGGAGATTGCCCCAACCTTGTTTGTAAAGGTTCGGTCGCCGCCTTCAAGGGCACCAATAGTGGAATCATGGCATCTCGCATTGTGTGAGGGCGTGAGGAGAATACGGTGGCCCTAGTGGCTTCTTGGGGAGCATTGTGCCTCCACACCGCTCTAATGGAGACGTACTTTCCTTCAAAAGGAAGGAACTTCGGTAACACATCCTCATCTTCACCAGCTCCACTCTTGGTTATCTCGTGCCTTTACTTGTGCAAGCTTATTTGTGTTGTATCCCTTGCTTGCTTGCGTGCTTGTTTTTGTTGCATCATATAGGTTGCTCACCTAGTTGCATATCTAGACAACCTACTTTGATGCAAAATTTAATTTGGTAAAGAAAAGCAAAAAATTGTTAGTTGCCTATTCACCCCCTCTAGTCAACTATATCGATCCTTTCACATGGTGAAGCAGATGCATCAAAAATATGAGGTATGAACTCCTTCTTTAATGAGTTATATCCTATCAGCCCCCAAGTCTACTGTGTATGATAGGATTGACTATGCTGTAGACTTAGAATAACCATGATTATAAATAGCACCCTTGGTAGAATCCTTCAAAACCCGACTTGCACCATCCGAGTTAAATCAGATCTTTAACAACTGTATCTGTAGCCCCCAAGGGCCGGTTTAATCAGCATGAATGAACTGGTACTGTTCACCATTGCTTATAGATGAAAGCTTACTTGTGTAGCACCCATGAACCAGCGTGGTTGTTTACAACACAGCCGGGTCATCATAAAACAATAATGAAACGCAAGCAATATGCATTAGCCCCCAAGTGCCAAGTGCTCTTGCTGGCAAAGGGCTTGGGACTAGTTTATATGTAACTTATGTGAAAAAAAATCTGTACTCATTAGCCCCCAAGTGCCTAGTGTTGTTGCTTGCAAAAGGCTTGGGACTTCATTTCTGTAACCCAAATATAAATATGATTTTGAACCGGTGTATATATATGACACCACTGCTCAACTTCAATCGCAATTGGCTGACTTGAAAACCCGGCTGGAGCACCAAGAATCTGAGACCCGGAAAGCCGATTCAAATTCAAATTTAGTTTGGATGAAATGGAAACGTTGAAGGCTAGTTTTGATGCCAAAAGAACCGCCTGGGCTGAAGAGGAAACTGCGCTGACACAGAGGGCTGAAAAAGTGGAAGCTGCTCTCCAAGAGGTGACAACTGAGCTTACTAGTATAAAACATCGTGTATCCCAGATGGTTTCTGCTATCTTTGGTGAGTCGCCTTGCTAGTATCAAAACCGAATCTCTTCCTTGATGGTATAAACTGCCTCTAACCAATCCATAATTATTACTCAGGTCCTAGGAGCAACAATCTTAGTCAAGAGATGCTTGTGAAGCTCAAGGCTATTTATACACTTGTTGAACAGCTATATACTGGAACTCAGCGCACACTAGCCACAATTTCTCCGACTAATAAAGCACCTACTCTCTTGAGTGATGTCTTGAAAAAGCTTTCTGTTCTGCCTGCTAGGATTGAAGATATGAAGCAGTCATCTGCAAGAGCCGGTGCCATGACAGGTTTAAGCCGGGCCAAGGCATGTCTAGCAGAGCTAGACCCGGCCGATTTAGCTACTGGGTATCCAAGCTTAAAATAAGATGTTACTCCCTTTGAGAAGAAAGACTTCGCAGCATGCGTGAAGGAAATACGTCCCCTGGCCATCCTGATTGCAAACGAAACAGATCTTTCAAGATACCAACTGGCTTATGACATCGAGAATCAGAAGATGCCCATGCCGGCTTATAAAGTGATGGATCTAATTCCCCAATCCATAAGCATACTTTCGCTCCTGAAGTTGAACCGTCCGAACTTATAGATGATGAAGCTGAATTCCAAGCCTTGTGTTGCATTGATTGGTCATCACCAAATTTCCAGACGACGGAGGAGGACGAAGAACCGAAGAAGGATGATCCAGAAGCCACAAGTCGTCAAGGCCAAGAAGAGTGATCCGCTAGGCAGTTCAAAATATGTGATCCTTTGAAAACTCTTGATCTCTTTGGCTCATTGAGTCATGTAATAGGCTAGTGAAACTTTGCTCTGTCGTGCCATCATGCACATTTTTGTTTTTCCCAACACTGTTTGATCCGCCACTTGAAAACTATCATTTTATACTTATGATGACGTTGATTTGTGAAGATGAGATTTAGTATTATCCTGCACACAAGTAGATGACAAGAGCCCTGGCGGTTTACCGTGGGGTGGGTCATAATACCCCATATAAAACCACTGGTGATTAAAACAGTTTATAAGCAGAGCCAGTTTAATCATAATTAGATATAATCAAAAATATCATACCTGTGATACGTGATTAAACTGCCAGCTTACCATATCAATGCAGTAAGGGTGATAACCCAAAACTTAGAAGACAATACTTCCAAGTATTTAATATCATCATATATTGGCGACTTATCGTCCAAAGCCAGACCGGGTTATCAGAAACCATGGATACACTCAAATATGAGTTGTAAGAATTGAGGCTACATGGCCTGAATCACTTTAAACCATATGTCAATATGGTACCAAGATGAACCCAAAAAATGTTCAAAAAACAAATCAAAGCGAGAAAACAAGGCTTCCATAGGCCGCCCAGCCTAAAGCTCCGAGGCTTTCATGGGCCGCCAAGCCACTGAGTTAACCTTTTACACTTTGTGAAACCGGCCTCACATGACCGCCGTTTTAACATTGACAAGTTCAGGGTCTATGTAAGATTGACTGTCAAGAGTTCGGCTTGTCATTCCGGGATTACCCAGGCGAAGTGGCAGCTTCTACAAAGCAGGAGAACCTGGAAGGTTTTGGTGAATACACCTGGTGTTCCAAACCAGCTCACAAGGGTAGTAACGCTATGTTCTCTTTGGTGAATACACCTATGTTTGAACAGGATGCCCCCAAGTGCTTTTGTAACCATGGCGTATAAGCCGGACCAAGATGGATATTCACAGCTATGCTCAATGAGCAGGAAGCCCCCAAGTGGTTGTGGCGTTGAGCCGATCAAGAGGGATATTCACAGCTATGCTCAATGAGCAGGAAGCCCCCAAGTGACCATTGAAAGTGTGGCATTGAGCCGATCAAGAGGGATATTTATAGCTATGCTCAATGAGCAGGAAGCCCCCAAGTGACCTTTTTGTAGTGAAAAAGACTCATTATTCTTGGAAATAAAACGATAGAGGCCCTGCTTTATCAGGGATGCCGGCTTTATTATAATCATCATAATATATACATTGTCAAAATATGTACATTGTAAGAGCCGGTGGCTCAAGTGTAGTAAGGCCGAAGATGAGCAATATTCCATGGTCGGTGAGTCTCCTCCTCCGATGTGCATGAGTCCTTGTGGTCTCGAACATCGATAAGGTAGTATGAACCATCGTTCAGATTTTTGCTGACAACAAAGGGCCCTTCCCAAGGTGGGGATAACTTGTGCATATCAGATTGGTCCTGGATAAGCCGGAGTACCAAGTCGCCTTCTTGAAAGGTTCTGGATTTAACCCGGTGGCTGTGATAACAGCGTAAATCTTGCTGGTAAATTGCCGAACGAGCCGCCGCAAGATCACGCTCGTCATCTAACAGGTCAAGTGCAGCCTGACGTGCTTTCTCATTGTCAGCTTCAACATAAACCGCCACTCAGGGCGAGTCATGACGGATGTCACTAGGGAGAACCGCCTCTGCTCCGTAAACCATGAAGAAATGCGTGTAACCCATAGACCTGTTGGGGGTAGTATTGATACTCCATAACACTGAGGGTAACTCCTCCACCCAACAACCTGGCATCCTCTGCAAAGGACCATAAGCCGGGGCTTGATGCCTCTCAAAATTTCTTGCTTGGCTCTCTCAGCTTGACCATCGGATTGGGGGTGAGCCAAGTCGAATGTGCTCACGTTGACAAAACTTTTTCATAGCACCTTTGGAAAGATTAGTGCCATTATCACTTATAATGTTGTGGGGAAAACCAAAGCGGAAAATCAACTTTTTGATGAAACTGTTGTTGCCGCATCACACTTACTGATTGGCTCTGCTTCAACCCACTTTGTGAATTTGTCAACTGCCACCAAAAGGTGGGTCTTCTTATCCTTGTACATTTTGAAAGACCCAACCATATCAAACCTCCAAACTGCAAACGGCCAAGTAATTGGAATCATCCTCAATTCTTGAGCCGACACGTGAGCTCGCTGTGAAAATTTCTGACAACCATCACATTTACTGACTGAATCCTCTGCATCAACATTAGTCGTCAGCCAATAAAACCCATGATGAAAAGCTTTAGCCACGAGAGATTTAGAGCCGGCATGATGACCAAAATCTCCTTCATGAATCTCGCACAGAATTTCACAACCCTCTTCAGGAGAGACACAACATTGAAACGCCCTAGTAACACTGCAATGGTGTAACTCTCCGTTGACAATTGTCATCGATTTAGACCACCGGGTTATCTGTCTGGCCAAGGTTTCATCCTCAGGTAACTCGCCTCGGGTCATATAAGCCAAATATGGAACTGTCCAATCAGGAATAGCGTGAAGAGCCACCACCAATTGTGCCTCTGGGTCAGGAATAGCAAGATATTCCTCTGTAGGCAACTTAACCGAGGGCTTATGCAGAATATCCAAGAAAGTGTTAGGTGGTACTGGCTTACGCCGGGACCCCAACTGGCTCAAGGCATCAACCGCCTCATTTTTCCTGCGTTCAATATGTTCCACTTGATAACCCTTGAAGTGCCCAGCAATAGCATCAACCTCGCGGCGATAAGCCGCCATGAGTGGATCCTTAGAATCCCATTTTCCCAACACTTGCTGAGCCACTAAGTCTGAGTCACCGAAACATCTCACCGGCTTAAATTCATCTCCTTAGCCATCTGAAGACCATGGAGCAAGGCTTCATACTCAGCTGCATTGTTAGTACAAGGAAACATCAACCTTAAAACATAACAAAACTTGTCACATCGAGGGGAAGCTAAGACAACTCCATCCCTCGAGCCCTCCAATTGCCTGGAACCATCAAAGCGAATAGTCCAATAAGTGTTATCTGGCTTCTCTTCAGGCATCTGCAGCTCTGTCCAGTCATTGATGAAATCCACAAGTGCTTGGGATTTGATGGCCGTGCGAGCCATGTATTTAAAACCATGAGGTCCAAGCTCACTAGCCCACTTGCCTTCTCTACCTATGGCTTCTCTGTTTTGAATAATATCCCCTAAAGGGGCAAAACTAACCATAGTGATGGGATGACCCAAAAAATACTGCTTAAGCTTCCGACTGGCCATGAACACCCCATATACGAGCTTCTGCCAGTGTAGATACCTCTGTTTGGACTCAATAAGAACTTCACTGGTATGATAAACCGGCCGTTGAACTGGATATTCCTTGCCTGCTTCCTTCCGTTCCACCACAATAGCTACGTTGACAGCCCAGGCATAGTAGCCACATATAATAACAACGGCTCCTTACCAATAGGAGCAGCAAGGACTGGCGGCTCAGCTAGCTATTTTTTCAAAGCTTCAAACATGTCATTAGCAGCATCACTCCAGACAAAGTGATCTGTTTTCTTCATCATCTAGTACAGTGGTATAGCCTTCTCACCCAACCGGATTATGAACCGGCTTAAGGCAGCAATACGACCCGCCAGACGTTGAACATCATTGATACACGCCGGCTTTGCCAAGGAGGTAATGGCCTTGATCTTCTCCGGATTAGCTTCAATGCCTCTGTTAGAAACCAGAGAACCCAAGAGCTTGCCTGCTGGCACGCCAAAAATGCACTTGGTTGGGTTAAGCATCATCTTATAGACCCGAAGATTGTTGTAGGTCTCCTTCAAATCATCTATCAAAGTTTCCTTCTTTCTTGATTTCACCACAATATCATCCACATAAGCATGAACATTGCGCCCAATCTGGTTGTGAAGGCAATTCTGCACACATCGCTGGTAAGTCGCCTGGGCACTTTTGAGCCCAAAAGGCATAGACACATAGTAGAAGGCTCCAAAGGGAGTGATAAAAGCTGTCTTCTCCTGGTCCTTAACTGCCATCTTGATCTGATGATAACCAGAATAAGCATCCAAAAAACTCAAACGCTCACAACCCGTCGTAGCATCAATGGTTTGATTAATACGAGGGAGAGCAAAAGGATCAGTCGGACATGCCTTGTTTAAGTCCGTATAGTCCACGCACATACGCCAAGTACCATTCTTCTTAAGTACTAGCACCGGATTAGCCAACCACTCAGGATGAAAGACTTCAATAATGAACCCAGCCGCCAAGAGTTGGGCCACTTCTTCACCAATGGCCTTACGCCTCTCCTCATTGAAGCGACGATGGAATTGCTTGACCATCTTAAACTTTGGATCAATATTAAGAGTGTGCTCAGCGAGTTCCCTCGGTACACCTGGCATATTAGAAGGTTTCCATGCAAAGATGTCCCGGTTCTCACAGATGAACTCGATGAGCACGCTTTCCTATTTTTGATCCAGGTTAGCACTGATAATGAACTGCTTGGATGAATCGCCAGGAACAAAGTCAACTAGCTTAGTGTCATCGGCCGACTTAAACTTCAATACCGGATCATGCTATGTACTTGGCTTTTTCAAAGACATCATATCCGCCGGATCTACATTGTCTTTGTAGAACTTCAATCCCTCTGTTGCACAGACAGACTCAGCATAAGCAGCATCACCTTCTTCACACTCCAAAGCTATTTTCTGGCTTCCATGCACTGTGATGGTCCCATTGTAAGCCAGCATCTTGAGCTGCAGATAAACATAACAAGGCCGTGCCATGAACTTGCAATAAGCCGGCCGTCCAAACAGAGCGTGATATGGGCTTTTAATCTTGACCACTTCAAAGGTTAATCTCTCGGCCCTGGAATCATGTTCATCCCCAAAGGCTACTTCCAGATCAATCTTGCCTACAGGATACACCTACTTACCAGGCACCACTCCATGGAAAACAATATTGGACGACTTAAGATTTTTGTTAGTCAACCCCATGCGATGGAAAGTATCATAGTAAAGGATATTAATGCTGCTACCCCCATCCATGAGTACCTTAGTGAATTTGTATCCACCAACTTAAGGCGCCGCCACCAAAGCCAAGTGACCCGAATTATCAACCCGGTGCGGGTGATCCTCTCGACTCCTCATAATGGGCTGCTTGGACCATCGCAAGTAACAGGGAACTGCCGACTCAACGACATTCACATCCCTTTTATGGAGCTTCTGATCCTGCTTGCATAAACTTGTCGTGAAGACGTGGTACTGCCCATTATTCAACTGCTTCAGATTACTTTGGTAACCAGACTACTGCTGCTGCTGAGCCCCCTGACCGGACTCTTGATGATAACCACCCTGACTGCCTTGATTGTTTGGGTAACCCTGGAAACCGGAACTAGAACCACCACCACCGTAACCTGGCCCATGAGAACCGCCACCACCAGAGCATGGGCCACCGCCCGACCCATGATTGTTCTGGAATAAATTAGAATTTTTGAACTCCTTCATAATGTGGCAGTCCTTCCAAAGGTGACTGGACGGTCTTTCTCGCCATGCTTTGGGCAGGGCTGATTCAGCATCCGCTCAAGAGTGAAACCTGACCCGCCTGCCCGAGGAGGTGGCTTCCCCGTATGATAACCCACAAGTATGGGGGATCAATTGTAGCCTCTTTCGATAAGTAAGAGTGTCAAACCCAATGAGGAGCTAAAGGTAGGACAAATATTCCCTCAAGTTCTATCGACCACCGATACAACTCTACGCACGCTTAACGTTCGCTTTACCTAAAAACAAGTATGAAACTAGAAGGACTTTGTAGGTGTTGTTGGATAGGTTTGCAAGAATATAAAAGCATGTAAATAAAAACTAGTGGCTGGTTAGAAAAGATGCAATAAAGTTAGTATAGCGAGTGTGGAAAAGTGGTGGTAGGAGTTGCTAAATTGTCCCTGTCGGTGTCAAAACCAGCGGATCTCGGGTAGGGGGTCCCGAACTGTGCGTCTAGGCGGATGGTAATAGGAGACAAGGGACACGATGTTTTTACCTAGGTTCGGGCCCTCTCGGTGGAGGTAAAACCCTACTCCTGCTTGATTAATATTGATGGTATGGGTATTACAAGAGTTGATCTACCACGAGATTAGAGAGGCTAAACCCTAGAAGCTAGCCTATGGTATGATTGTTGTTCGTCCTACGGACTAAACCTCTCCGGTTTATATAGACACCGGAGAGGGCTAGGGTTACACAGAGTCGGTTACAATGGGAGGAGATCTTCACATCGTATCGCCAAGCTTGCCTTCCACGCCAAGGAAAGTCCCATCCGGACACGGGACGAGGTCTTCAATCTTGTGTCTTCATAGTCCGGGAGTCCGTCCAAAGGTCATAGTCCGGTCATCCGGACACCCCCTAATCCAGGACTCCCTCAGTAGCCCCCGAACCAGGCTTCAACGACGACGAGTCCGGCGCGCAAATTGTCTTCGGCATTGCAAGGCGGGTTCTTCTCCAGCTCCATATACTTGTAGAATAGTGTCCAGCTTCTGATAAATGCTATGCTCGTTGGCTTCCACGTCCAATAAAGGCCATCTTCCACGTGTCGAACGAATGTGAAAAGCCAGGGTATTTTTACATTCCCCCCCTAGCTGCTCAAATAAGCTGCCTATATAAAAAGAGACGAGGATCTAGATCCGAACCGCACCATCTCCCCCCCCCTGCAAGCTTTCATCGGAGCGCTTCTGGCCAGAAAATCCATTCCATCATGGACAGCCGACGCGGCTCCTCTTCTCGCGCTCCCAGCCCCAAGCCTGGGGATTGGGAGAGATGCTCTGTCCCGCATAGCAAGCTAGTAGTGCTTCAATCCAAGGGTCTACTCCCCCCGGCATATATGGTCCCAGTTCAATCCAGGATTGTCACCTATGGCGGCGGAGAGCAGGCGGAGAGCGTCCCCAATCCCTCTCAAGGAGAGCGGGTGTGCCTGGTTCCTTATTTAATAAGGGGACTCGGATTTCCAATTCATCCATTTCTCCGAGGTCTATTGGAGTTCTATGGCCTCCAGCTACACAACCTCACACCTGCCTCCATACTGCACATTGCGGGCTTTGTGGCCCTCTTCGAGCTATTCTTGGGCGTCGAGGCCCATTTTGCACTGTGGAAGAGGTTGTTCTGCCTTGTGCCCCGCTCTCAGGAGGGGTCGATTTATCAAGTGGGCGGAGCTGAACTATGGCACATCGCCGGGACCGAATACCTATTCGGTACCCCTAAGAAGGCGTCCGGGGACTGGCCCTCGGAATGGTTTTATATGGATGACGTCCCCTTGCCGGACCCTGTGCGGATCGGCCTCCCTGAGTTTAACAATGCTCCATTAAAGAAACGCCTGAGCTGGCGCCCACGGAATCCTCAAAGGGAAACTGACATGGACGTCCTTTACTTGATGAGCCGGATAAGATTGTTAGCTCATTCCGGATTGACCATGATCGAGGTCATGGCCACATGCATTACGCGGGGGGTGCAGCCGCTTCAGTATAGAGGCCACCCCATGTGGGATTTCAACGGGGAGGACGACGCCACCTGGTGCGGTCGCAAGGGACCAGATTCGGCTGCCACTCTAACAAGGATCTTATCCACTTTGTACAAGGGAGAAGAAGAGGAATTCCTCCGTGTCAACCCACGGGGCGGATTTTCCATGTATAGCCCTCCGAGATGGGTAAGAGAACACTTTCACTTATCTACCTGCTTTCAAAATTCCCATGATTGAGTACTTAGTCTGACGATATTAACGCAGGAGCTACGCCAGACGGTGAAGGAGATCAACAACCCTCCCCCACAGCCCGAGGACCCAGAACGGTCCCTCGATCCGGATTCCCAAGAGGATCCGGACTTATGTGTGGAGTTAATCGATGGGGTGTTTCACCAATTGAGTAAGGACAACGCCTTAGTGGCCATTACGGCCGACTATCCCGCACTACTTCCAGCCTCAAAGGTAACCGAGCCCGAAGTCCCTGTACTTTGAAGGAGATCCATCCATGCCTTATTTTAAATGCTGCAAACCAATAGTGTTTCATTTTGCAGGGGAAATCCTTGAGGCGGAGTGCCGGGCCCGCGGTGGGCAGCCAACAAGGGCCACTGAAGCTAGGCGGGCCAAAAAGAAGTGCAGACCAGATCGAAACTCCGGTGCAACGGTACGGCATGCGAATTTAGCGCCTAGGGTTTATGCCCTCAAATCACGCTAACGCCCATGTTCTCCTTAGGAAGAAGAGAGCCCGCCGGACTATACCCACCGGCCAGACTTCAAGGCTGGGTCCGGAAGCGGAGGCGGACACGGGGCGCGCGTCGAGCGTTCCTCCAACAGAGGATGCAGACGGGCTATCTGCCCATATGAGGCCCTATGTATGGTCCATGTATGGCCCATGATGTCTTTCGGCCCATATGAGGCCCTATGTAACTCTTGGCCTATTAACGGCCCATGGTGAAACTGGCCCGCAATGAACAGTGTATCACTTTACACCCATTAACAACCCGTGGTGAAACTGGCCTGTAATGAATAGTATATCACTTTATACCCATTAAGGGCCCGTTATTCAGTTGGGCCGTTTCCAGCAAATGTTATCTTTCGGCCTTCTCGGAGCCCATTTATTCTTGGGCTCATTTCCAGCATTAGTTTACTTACGACCCGTTACTGTCATTTTCTGCTTGTGGGCCAAATTCAGCCCGTGGTTACATCGGCCCGTTTGTGGTCCGTTAATACTTTGGGCTGTTTTCATAGCGTCATCAAATACGGCCTATTAACGATGGCCCGTTATGGTCATACGACCCGTATAAGGCCCATTCATGATACGGCCCGTAGAAGGCCCATTGTTTCTACGCCTCGTAGAAGGCCCATTGTTTCTACGGCCCGTAGAAGGCCTACTGTTTCTACGGCCCATAGAAGGCCCACTGTTTCTACGGCCCGTAGGAGGCCCGGTGTCACTACAGTAAATATTAGCCCATGGTTATTGTGTCCTAGTTTTAAAAAGAACTGCACTGACTACAAGCAAACAAATAAACAAGACAACAAGGAAATAAATAAGCAAGCAACTTATGCTAGGCTATCACGGCTGTTACACATATTACATCCACTGGGCATCAAAGTTTGCTACCAGTGCAAATATAGGGAACAAAGCAGCATATCTTATACACTGGTTGTCAAAGTTGGCGACCAACGCAAATAAACACCGCAGCAAAACAAATCCAGAACTGAAACCACTTCAGAAGATCTCAAGAAACAATATCCTGGGTACCCATAATGCTGGCAAGATGCTTAGCAAGCTTATTAACTTTCTCTTGTTTGGCGCTTAAATCCTCCAGCGCTTGCTGTTGCACCAGAAAATATGCATATGAATTCTGCAGGGACTTCCTCAGTCCTTCAGCTTCCTGTCACAGCACATCTGATCGATGTCTTTCAACTTGAAGTTGAGATTCAAGAAGACGAACTGATTCAGATAGCGAGTTCGAAGAGCTTGTGCCAGCAGTAGTGGCCAGTAACTCGAATGCTACATCAAGACAGGACTTTTGGGTTCCCTCACTGTCGTCAAGATAGTTTTTATCAGCTTTCTTGGAGACCAACAGGGATGTCTCACTATCTTGAACCTTATCTGCATTACTTCCTTTACCATTGGATAACACAGTACTGTTCTCCAATATTTTGTCCGCATTCTAAAAGAGAAACAAGCAGACACATCACATGTTTACCATGTTGTATATGAAACTCATTTTGGTAAATGAGTTCAGTAGTAAAGTGGACAAGATAACAACATGAAACAAACATATATCTATGTACTATGGTCACTTTATGGTCTATATCATTCTAGTTTTTGTTGCCAAATCAAGATAGAGACACAGTTCAAATAATATTTGTTCAAGACAAAGCAGAATAGACAGAATATAAGCCTGGGTAACTATAGAGCAATAACAACACTTGTAATGTGCATGACATGAGAACATAACTGTTTATTCAATTGAAACTGAAATCAACATAGAGCAGGTTACAACAGCAAACCCGTTAAAGAAACAGGTTTAAAACATACCTGTTGCGCCATTGGAGTTTCAATTCCATCCTTCAAATTTGAAAATAGTTGGTATGAGTAAATACAGTAATGCAAGAGCAAAGGAGTATGAACCATAGCTACAAAACCTGACCTGAGAACAAATCTTCTTCTCCTTTAAGCGTTGAGTTGGGATTCGGAGTGGTGGTCCTCGTGCTTTGGGCACTGCAGTTCCCTTACTAACCGCTCGTGTTTGGGTGCTCTGTGGTGGAGACGGTGCTGTGTCAACTGGAACTGGGTTACTATCTGCCGGGGTTGGGGTTAGAAGGGGTTTAGCTGGTTCTCTGTCCAACTGGGTAGGGGTACAATCTGCGAGAGTCTGGGTTATGTGTGGTGGATATGGTCCTTGGGCAAGTACAACCGTGGTTCTATCTGCATCAACTGGTAGCACTATCTTTTCTGAAGACCGTGTTGTTACTCCCTTAGATACTGCCATCACGCTCTCCAATTCAAATGGCTGATAAACAAGAAAAGTAATTGAAAGTATAGACATTGTATGATAGATAGGTGCAATGGATAGTGGGGAATAAAAGAGGGCATGAAATAATTCATATTTATGTTGTCTAACCAAACAGGATAGCATGATACAATTTCACATATATGATGGCTAACTAAACAGGATAGCATGACACAATTTCACATTATGATGGCTAACTAAGAAAGATGGAAAGACATAGTTCAAAATATGAGACTATGTAAACAGGATGACATGACATAACTATATAATGTGTTTATTAAATAGGTTGGCATGCCATAATTCACATACATTCATGGATAGAATGCCATAATTCTAAATATGATGACTATAAACACTAAACAGGATGATATGATATAACTATATGATGTCTTTATTAAATGGGTTGCCATGGCACAATTCAGATAGATGATGTGTATGTACTATGTAAACATGATGGCATGATATAATTCAAATATATGATTTATATAGTAAGCAAGTAAGCAGATGGCAATCTATATATGATGTAAAAACTAAGCAATGCAAGACAACATGCATGACATGGGTAATATAACCCTGCCAAGTTTGAGCATAGACCTCAGGGGGGAAATAGGACTGGTCATCAGTCTCTGAATCCTCCTCTGAGGAGCTCTCTGTAGCCAGCAAGATGTCTGCTTCAGCAGGTAGCATTGTCTGCTCTGAATACCTTGTTTTCACTCCAGATACTTCCATCACCGCTTCAAATGGCTGATGCACAGGAAGAGTAGTTGAATATACAAACGTTGTCGACAAATGGAATACGTAATACAAAAAAATGATAGCATGATATAATTCACATACATGATGATTGGCTAAACAGCATGGCATTGCATAATTCACATATATAATGCCTTTGCACCAAGATAGCATTGCATAATTCACATATATAATGTCTTGCAACAAGATGGCAATGCATAATTCACATTTATGGTAATTAGACACTGAACAGGTGGCATTCACACAAAGCATGTCTAAACTAATCAAATGGCATAGCAATGCGAGACACCATACGCACGATATGAGCAACATAACCCTGCGAAGTTAGAGCATACACCTCGGGGGGGGGGATAGGACTGGTCATCTGTCTCTGAATCCTCCTCTGAGGAGCTATCCGTAACCAGCAAGATATGCGCTTCGCCAGATAGCATTATCTGCTCGGAAGACCTTGTTTTCTCTCCAGAATTTGCCATCATCGTGTCAAATGGCTGATGCACACGAAGAGCAGTTGAATGTACTAACATTGTTGACAAATGTAATATGTAACGAAAAAAAGGATGGTCTGATATAATTTACATATAAGATGACTGGCTAAGCAGGATGGTATTGCAAAATTCACATATATGATGCCTGGCTAAACAAGGTGGCGTTGCATAATTCACATAAACGATGAATAAACTAAACAGATGGCATTCGCACAAAGGATGTCTAAACTAAGTAGATGGCATATTTGGTGTATAAAGTAAGCAATGCAAGACATCATATGCATGATATAACCAACATCAGCATGCCAAGTTAGAGCGAAGACCTTAGGGGGTAAATAGGAGTTATCTTCTCCTTCTGAATCCCCCTCAGAACAGATATCTTCCTCTTGATTACAATCCGAAATGCATGGAGGTGGGGCTGCCTTTGCACCTACCATGGAGCGACGTCTGCATGAAATTATATTGCCACGCAAGGCTCGTCTCTTTTGCTCTACATGTTCAGTTCCATTGTTTACAATAACTGTCATGCATAGGAATAAAAGATAGTGAGCTTATGTAAGGAGTGCATGCAGAAATCCAGAGTGATGGTAGCAACCTGTGGATAGACCCAAAACCAATAATAGCATGCAGATAATGGCTTTAGTTAATAAATACAGATAATGGCTTCTTTACTGTTTGTTTCCCACCCAACATGAAACTCATAGTAGACACCGGAGATTAACCAGATAGTAGATAGATACTATTGATAGCAGCCCCGATATGTACCCCACAACCATTTAAAAACTCAAGTTTGACCATTAGTTTGGAGCTGACTCAGAGTCTAATTGGCGAATAGGACGATAAAGTAGCATGTAATATTAAGCGATGCATAACGTAAGCAGACACGAAAGAGTGCGACCTCTCTTGCGGACCCGTGTAGTCCTCGAGGTCATCTGCTCGGTTGATGTTGGTAATGCAGTTTTCATGGCTGCCAGCGGCGGGGAAGAAGATCTGAGGCGGCGAAAGACAGTCTGGAGACCGGATCCCTGCTGTGCTGGACCCTTCTATCATTGGAGCAGCTGAGCTGGGGTGGACGACGGTGCAGCAGGAGCGGGACAAACCATGCAAGGTTTTCTTTGACAACTATTTATAAGAGAAGTAATTTTGTAAGGGCTCGTTTGAATTGGAGGATTTCAACAATGCAGGGATAGGAAATAGACAGGAATAGGATAGGAATGCACGTGCAAAATAGAGAATTTAAAAACACAGGATTTCTGTCAATCTGGGTGTTTCATTCACAACAATTGGAAGATCACAGGATGCAAAGAAGCATGGTGAGATTAAGTCAAACCACAAGAAAATGTATGGTTATAATGCTATCATGCTACTATCTCTTAGTCTTGTGCTTCATGAATAGGAATTTGAAAAGTAGGACAAGTGAAAATTAAAATTCCTACGTTTTTTCTTTCAAGGAGACACTAAAGGAACAAATCCGTGTGCTCAGTGGACAATATATATAACATGTAGAGTAAAAAAGAGATGCAACAAGTGTACAACCTCTTTGGCGAAGCCATGTCAATCTCAGCGTGATTGGCTTGGCCGGTGAGGATGCTCCGGCTGACTTTGCTGTCGGAGGAGGGGAAGAAGATCTTAGGCGTCTGGAGATGGAGCCCGAGGTACTGCTCCGCTGTGATGGAGGGTTTTGTTATTGGAGCAGCTCCGGCGAGTTGTACGACGCCGAGGCTAAAGCAGGGCAAGAGAGACAACGAACAACGTTAATTCTAAGTGGAATTCTAATAGCATCTCTAATACATGACATAAAATACATAACCACAAAGTGCTAGATGTAAAATACATCAGCCGCTCATCTCTGAACTTAACTGTCGAAACTGAACTTAACTGTTGAAACTGAACCTAACTGTCGAAACTGAATTTTGCTGTCGAAACTGAATTTTGTTGTCGAAACTGAATTTTGCTGTCGAAACTGAACGCACTAGGTGAGGCTACACGTCGGTCGACAAACTTTTTCATCTCTGGTCAGTCGATTTTGCAGCCGTTGGATACGAAATCAAGGGCCTGCAGTTCATCTTCAACCTCCACCCCCTTGAGCCGCCAGCCACCACCGGCGAAACAGCAGCCCCCCGCCGCCCGCGGCCGGCGGTGCACTGCCCTGCCCGCCCCGAAAACACTCCTCACTGCCGGTCCACTGCCGCCCCGGCCATCCCTCTAGGCCCCCGTGCCGAGCTTTTTCTCCGGCGATCCCCACGCCACCGCCCCGCCACCGTCGGCGACCACTGCCCCCATCCTGAACCCTAAGATAGATAGTGGGGTACCTCTCCGGTGAGCCCCCCTCCCTGCTGCGGCTGGTTCTTCCTTCACCCCGGCAAGCCCACCCCTTGAAAATCGATTGACCCAAAAGTCGATTTAGTCGACTGAAGTGTAGCCAAATCGGAGCAGCATCGCAAGCAAGAGCAAGAGCGAGAGCAGCAGCGCGAGCAAGAGCAATAGCAAGAGCAGACCAGGCAGGGGACCGAGAGCAAGAGCAGAGCAGCAGCGCGAGCGAGAGCTAAAGCAGCAACAGTTCCTACTGATGTGGACGTCGCCGCCGAGGGAGCGACGCCGTGGAGGAAGTGGCCGGCGACGCCACCGTGGATGGAGCCGCGCCGTGTCGGCTCAGGACCGAGCGCCGGCAGCATCGTGAGATCGAATCAAGAAGAAAATGCGGCGATTAGTGTACAACCTCTTTGGTGGCGCCGATTAGGCCGCAGCTTCATCCGAGGAAACGGTGATGATGATGCTCTTCCAGTGGTGCAGGTGAAGACGGCGGGTGGGAATGGAGGTGGCGCGAAAGACGAGGGGAACATCGGGGCAGATCCTTGGAGGTGGAGGACGGGGTGGCTGAACCGGCGGGATGATGAGATCGACGATGGATCCTCGTCCGATACGGTTGATGAGAGACGTCGAGGTGTTGCTGTGGACGACGTCGTCAGGGAAGAGGCTCTGGCTGGGTGGCGGATGGAGCAGGGTGTGGGGTTTCGTCACGGGTTTTCGCGGCCTTGGTGTACAAATGGGTGGGCGGATGGGATGGTAGTGGGGAACCATGGCTTAGAGACACGCTTGTCCGAAATGTGGGGTAAGTTGCGAAAGTACCCCCACCGAGTTGAGGCGGTTCTTTCAGTTCAGGGGTACCACGGGCATTTCGCGTGTCGGGATTTCACAGGAGGTGGGAGTTTTCGCGTGCGTTGTAATTTTGGAATAGCAAGGCGCGGGTTGAGATGGAGGGAGTTGTCGGAGCACAACGAGACAATGATATATCTTAAATATTTCGGGCTAACAAGGCGCGGGTTGAAATTTCTGGACAAGCCTAACGTGTACTGTACCAAATCAATGCGCACAACAAATGTCATTCAAAACTTTGAAATCATGTTATGTTCAATTAAAATATTTCGCTACGTGTATAATGCATGCAACCTACTACTCAAATGAACATTTTAGTGCATTCCAAACCTATATACTACCGCTTCAATATGAACTAAATTTGAATAAGATCTACAGTAATGATTGTTGTGAAGTCAAAGCATTTGAATTCGTTTCTTTGTTTTAATAAGATCTACAATCATCATTATTGTCAAGTTAAACCATCATTTGTGTATTATCTTCACAGCACGCCACATGATTAGTCTCGAGTTACATATGAACTATGTGTACTATATGAACTCGAACTAGATTTTTTGAATCCACTTTATTTTGATTTCAAATCACATTACATTTCTAGCTCTAGCTAGGTCTTCATAATCTAAACCACGTCTCATATCTATAATGTGTTTATCACATTATGTATGGTGCCCTGCCCCCTACGCCTACAAGTATTTAGATGTGAGTTGCAAACACCACACATTACCACAAATTCAAATAAAATGTGAGAATGTTTGATATATAGTATTGTTTAGATTGCTCGATATTTAGTTGTAAGCTGCAAACGCTGCACATTATCACAAATTCAAATAAAATGTGAGATTGTTTGATGTATAGTATGGTTTAGATTGTTCAACATTTAGCTGTGAGTTGCAAACAACATGCATTATCACATTATGGTATAACATGTGCACAACACGTGTATCACCGCTATATTCATGCATGCAATGTTTAAAACACTATGATCTCCTATTCAAATATATGAATCCGCTTTCATATCAAATTATGATCTTTGTTAGTCTCTTACACCCACACAATCCTCTAACCTTTGTAGCTACTACTAACTTTCTCTCGTGCATGCACACGCCCTCCTCGCCCTCCCCCTCCCTCGACATTCTATCCACCGGGCACATTCATTTTTTACTTTAGGTCGTTCTCCCAGAGTCTCCACAACTCCTTTTCGACACACACCGATCGATAAACCTCTCCAGCGATGCCTGCCTACATCATACACACACAGCTTCAATCTCCTCCTTTATGTGTCCTTGCCTCGTGTCTCTCATATGGTCAGACACACGTGTAAACTCTTGCCCCTCTTTTCATCGATCTCACTACCGCACACTCCTCCCCCTATCTAGCTAGTAGTTGGGCCTCTCACACCACCTCCTAGCTCCATTCTCTCTGTCTATCCGTCTCGCTGGGCCTTATTTGCCTCTAACAAATGGACGTACACCGACCGATCTCTCGCTATACATATAGCCAGCTAGGTCCTTATAACTCGTTTTTACCAACACATTGATCGATCTACCTCATTAGTTGTGTCTCTCCCTTCCTCCGACAAACAACAATTGATCTACCGATCTAGTTAGGTTTGCTTACCAAACACATGGTTCCCCTTCATCATCCATGGATGTGTCCCGACAGATCTATCACACATAGGCACACAAAGAAACACATCCCCACTCTTATTGATAACATTGCAGTTCCACCCTCAGTTTGTCTAGTAGGCCTCTCCCAACATCTCCGAGAAGCAACTCCATCACCCATCCAGCACTCTACCCCTCTCCCTCCCTCTCCCTCCCTCTCTCTCTCTCCTCTCTCTCTTTGTCCCATCATATTTCCCGTCCTTCAGTTATGTATGGATGC
>NC_057813.1:111554829-111567669 GCF_018294505.1 Triticum aestivum
GTCTCCCTGCCACACACAAACTTGACATGTGCCCTCTAACGTTCTGGTAGGCCAGTCGCCCTATATCTTTACTTGCACACACACACACACACACACACACACACACACAATTTCGATGGCTCTCTTCATCGATCTCGCACCCACCCACTTGATCCTCTCTTCGACTCTATCGATAGCTATGACCCCTCCCTCTCTTCTCATGGATTGCCCGACCCTCTATGTATGATATGGATAGGCCTCCATTTCACACACATTGCATGCAAAAATTTGTTTGAGATGTCATCGACACATATTCCCACAAATAATTCACGAAATCAACCCCCACACCACCCCACCCCCACCACAAAACAAAAAACACTCACGAACGCGGTTTGTATCTCTCACACACACCCACGTAGGTGGGGGACGTGCACGAAGAGAAGAGGTGCATGCACGGTGCATGTACTCCCGTCTCTTTCCCAACCACACCCGCACGGGTACACGGTGGAGCTCATTTCTATACGAAAAAGGCAGCCCACATGGTAATTTGGCACGTGTACTGGTTGTCCACTTGGTGGAGGGAGGATCGTCTACCACGGGTGAACAAACAAATTGCGGACTTGACGCGTTATGTTAAGTTAAAAAAAGAGGCAAACCATGTGGGGCCTACCTTAGAGGCAAGGCTCTATACACTTGAGTACTTTTCATGTGTCCCGTCAACTCACAGAACAAGGAGAATCTTGCTTAGTACGCCGTCTCCCCCGCCCACGGGCGTGGTGGCTCGCAAGATGAGGTGAAGCTTGCTCCTCCCTCGCCCATGCGCGCGGTGGCTCACAGGACGAGGAGAAAAAATTACTACTCCCTCTGTTTACTTCTCGTCCCTACTACCTTGGTTATAGAGATTATATCATAATGTTTGGAATATATATGTCCTTTAGTAGATTTCAATATGAACTACTAGTACATACTCCAAACACTGATGTATATAGACGTATTTTAGAGTGTACATTCACTCATTTTGCTCCCTATGTAGTAGCACTCAGTTTGGGTGTTTGGTAGAGTGCATGGAGGGTGCATGAGTCCACACTAGTTTAGCACAAATACACTAGAAGCATGCATGAAGAGAGCATGCATGAAGAGGGAACAACTATGCTGAGACGAGAACGCAACCAAACACACCTTGTATGCCACGCATGTTCATACCATTTGTGCCTTTCTACTTCACTTACTGCGCTACATTACTCAGGTTCGTACGTCCACTCCTGGGTACATGTCCGTCTCGTAGTTCCAGTGCCACGTGTTCTTCATATGGATGGAATGATCATTGCATCACACGTGCGCCTTGATGCTAGATGTCTCGCGTGTTGGCAAAAGGATGAACAAAGCTCACTTGAAAAATAGAGTGGAAGAACATAGATTCCAGACGACCGAGATGGAGCAAGGAACCTCGTGGTGGAGCGTCTGCACTCATAATATTTAATATTATTCAGCGATATAAAATTAACCAATCATCTCCACAATGGACTGGAAGAGTAGGAAACACGGCAGCCCAGTGTAGTTACATCATACTAGTACATGGCTAACCCACGCTATGACCATATTTCTTGGCTTCCGTGCAACACCTATCTCTAGTAATCCAGCAACCTGTATCGCTTCTCCCTCCTCGTCTCTATCAAAGTGCGGCGGGCTGGCGTTTCTACCGTCTATAGAGGTCGGTTAACTATCACATGTTAGCGACATGCCAAGAGCATTCTAAAAAAAATCCCTTTCACATTCCGTTTTCAAAAAGAAAAAAATCATTTCACATACGAATTTGCATCTATGCTTTGAGCAACTTGCATTTCCTATACTGCTCCTATTTGATACTCTAACTTAGCTAGAGGTTAGACTAACTCATGACTAACACTGAACTAACTGTAGCCAAAGAGGTGTTTGGGTGACAGGGTTTGATTGACAATAAATGCACTTCATTGAGAGAGAAAAGTGATTTTTCAGTGGTCCCAATGAGAACTATCTCCAGTTAGCACCTCTTGGGTGGGATAGTTTTTTTTGGTGGGTTTGGTGCAACTTGCTGCAATTTAAACCCTCATGCTTGGATACTTTAGGGATATTTGAGCCCCAACTAGCTCAAACTAACTCTAACCCATGGATCCAAACAGGGCCTATGGCCAGTCTCTTCGTGGAGCAGTCGCGTGCACCGGGAAGCGGCGCTCTCTCGACCGTCGCGCCACTTCAAAGCCGGCGCCAGTGAGAGGTCGCCTCCGCTGTGGCCGGGCATTAATGCGGCACTGACGCTCCAGGGCGACGCTGACCGTTTCATGCGGGAAGCGCACGCTGGCAAGGGAGTATAGGTTTTGAACCGTTTCAGACGTATTTTAGAGTGTACATTCACTCATTTTGCTCCGTATGTAGTAGAACTCTCCCTCGCCCCTCGACCCTCGCCCACGTGGTGGACGTGCAGCAATTCATTCGGTCTCATATAGCCAGAACAATATATACTGCACTACCATTATTGCTCGACTTCCCGAAGAGGCGAAGAGCCAATCGCAAGGTTAATATTTTGGAGATGCTAAGTGCAAGGTTATAGGAGAACGAGTAGTAGGTGCCGCGTCATTTATAAATAATTTTTTTCTTCAGTGGCACGTACACAATATGATAGGTTCATATGGAGAGAAAAGGAAACCGCTCCACTATATACATAGTCAGGACGGGCCAGCCTACACGGTTGCTTGCTGGGGTTGCTCTCTTCACACTCTCTCGCACAAAATGACTGTGGCCACATCTCTAACATCCCGGTGGATCACGTCCGCTTGGGGTAGGGGTGGATGCTTAGTGTAGATGCGGTGGCTGTCACCGACGGTGAAAACCCACTGTCGGCACGTCCCGATCAGGGGTCCCCGCCGTTCTCTCTCACAAAGCCGGTGAGGTTGCCTTCGTACCTTGCTCACTGCCATGACGTGGGCAGTTGCCGCCTCCCACCGCCCTCCTCAAGGTTGAGCTACGTCCCTCAGGTACAACTCCCTTTATAGCCGGCTTGCACCACTGCTCCAGCTGCCCACATCACTCCCTGTGGATATTTCTCTACTTCTTTGCCCCGCACATACCTGATACCTCTACTGGCTTCTACGTACTGTATTTGTGATGAGTTTATGTCTCATCAACTAGTCCTAGTAATCTTATTCTAATCACGCTTCTTCAATTTCTTTGCCACAGGGATGCTCATCTCGATTTTGGTGAAACTGCACAAAATGAACCGATGGTCAAAAGGTTGCAAACTTCATTTATTAGGCAGCTCGAACGTTGCCAGCAAATTGAAGCCTGGTGAGGGTTCACGGTTCAAGGGCTAGGGACTGCATGGATCGTTTTTTTCTTTAGCTGCCTCTGTTCCAAAATAAGTGTCAACTTTAGTAGTAGTACAACTTTGTACTAAAGTTTGCACAAAGTTGAGACACTTATTTTGGAACAGAGGGAGTACATATTTTCTATGATCTGTCAATCATTGAGATGCAATAGCATGCATGTTAGTCTCCTTTGTATTTGATGAAATGTTGCAACGGGCAACCTTGGACGCAAGATACATGTAACAGGAGCTGGAAGCTTCATAGCATTGTACAAATTTATCTCGCTGATAAATTACAATACGTACTAGTACTATACCAGTACTTCCTCCATTCCTAAATATAAGTCTTTGTAGAGATTTCACCATTAACCACATGCGGATGTATATAGATGCATTTTAAGTGTAGATTCATTCATTTTGTTCTGTATGTAGTTCACCTAGTGGAATCTCTACAAAGACTTATCTACTAGTAATAGCTAGCCCCCACTACTAGGAATTCTCTATCCTCTCCTTGAGCCACATCATCAAAATTGACGTAGCCGTTAGATGAAGTAAATCCGTCATAATAGCTGTCTGATCTAGACGTTGAGAGGCTCCACAGTAAGCCACATGCAAGCATGCAGAAATACCGTGGCACATGCATGTGAGTGGGTTTTAAATCACATCAACATGTCTGCATGCAAGCATGCACCGGTAGCATGCATGTAAGTGAGCTTTTAAGTCCCATTAACATGTCAAAAAGAAAAATATAATCCGATTATGCAGTAGGAGTTGGCTGATCTTTTTTCCTTACGTGGGATGATCTAAAAGATGATGGGAGTTTATTTAGTTTGGCTACCACATTTGTCATGCGGTTATAGATTTTTTTAGTTCTATGAAATCGATAATTTTGCGCATAGAGATATACCGCTGTTCCACGGCAATGCGCGGGGACTCACGGTGATAGTGTGAGGTGGGCCATGTAATCACTGAGCCTACGTGTTTTCACTACTCTTGCACTTCTCTGCTGTAAGAATGGAGAAAATTGTAATCTACTACCTCCTTTCGCCTTAAGCGTGGGACATCCAGCAGTCCTACCACCTCAGTAATAAAGACCAATGAGCCGCCAAATCACATAGACCCAGCAGTAAGTTGGACGGACGAAGCAACCATCACTCTTGCGCTAGTGAGAGGTCGCGTCCGCTCTGCTCGGGCATGAATGCGACACCGATTCTTTGGAGCGGCGCTGATCGTTTCAGGCGGGAAGCGCGCGCGGGCGATGGAGGGGCTTTGGGTGGGCCAGGCTGGTTAGGAGCGGGCGTGGCAGCTGTCCGCATGTCCCTACCGGATTCACCCGAAAACGAGAGGATGCACCGACTCTCGCGGATAAAATCGTACACTACACACCATATCTCTGTAGGAGTAGGTCGATCTGTCGCACTCTCTAACACACACATGCTATTAAACACACACACGCACACGCACGCACCTTGGTCCCGTTGCACCTTCTAACGTGACTTATTACACCTAGACGGAGGGAGTAGTAAGTATACGAGATACGGTAGTACACTGACTTAAGTCGAATACAAGTGCCCAAAATTTGTGTGCATGTTATAATAAGGATTCACTTAAAATATTAGGTGAGCGAACAAAGGGATCAATTGGACAGTGTTTCCGAGCAGTAGCTAGATGTGTGAGGTACTAAGATACACCGCTGGAGCTTTTAATTTTTCTTATTAATTTGTTTGTTTCACCCTCTGACTGGTGGGACCCAACGTACTACGTGGAGAGAGGTAAGGTGACTAAGGCTGCATTATTTCTACATCATTGTGAATAGTCTTACCACCAAAGCCACATGACACGATTATGATTGAAATCCTAACGACTCCCACACACACACACATAAAAACACGACATGCCTGTCACATGAATGTAGGAATGTATAAAAGGTTATTTTCCTCTCGTTGAACATAACGGGAGGGTTGTGTAGCTGGTTAGCCTGTTCGCTCATCAAACTTGAGGTCTCGGGTTCGATAACTACACTTGAGCATAATTTTTGCTAGGAGGATTCTTTGACTGGTCAAAATGTTTTCTAGGGTTTGCACGCTTCACACTCTCTCTCCAGTATATATATACACGCTGGAGCCTCAGCACTTGTAGTTGCTCTCTTCACACTCTCTCGCCCTCTCCAGATCTAAACAAGACTTCGTTGGCCTCTCTCTCCCCTCACTGCTACTCAAAGAGCCGGCAGGATCCGTCCACCAGGAAGGGAAGGAGGCTTAACGCTGTCGCCGTCAGCGTGGGAGGGAATCCACTACCGGCACTGCTGTTCACTTTCCACCCAGCAGCGGCCCGGGAGGGCCTCCGACCCCTTCTTCTTCGTCGCCATCCCGTCGCCCACTGAACCACGCCCCAGGAACCTTAAGGTATATTTTACTTACTCCACATGCATTGCTCTAGCTGCATGTATACCATGAATCTAGGACGTGGTTCACAGAGGAAAGGAGTGGGGGAAAGTAGTGGGAAAAGTTGTATATAGCATGAATCTAGGACGTGGTTCAAAGAGGAAATGAAGGGGGAAAGTTGTATAGCATGAATCTAGGACGTGATTCAAAGAGGAAAGGAATGGGGGAAAGTAGTGGGGAAAGTTGTATCGCATAAATCTAGGACGTGGTTCAAAGAGGAAAGGAAGGGGCAAAAGTACTAGTTCAAAAAGGAAAGGAAGGGACAAGGCTGTAGAGTTTGAGCAGGACTAGATTTGCCGCGCTCACATAGGGAAAGGTGTCTAAAGATAACAAAACTGGGACCAACACAAATATGCTCCTTGGTTGTTTGTTCTTTGTTGCAACAGACTGTGCATGACCACAGTACATCGATAGATGCACATGGTGCTGGTGCGTCCACTGTCCCGTGCAACTCATTAGTTGTTGTTAATCTAAGGCCCTGTTTGGTTAAAAACTCCCTAGTCCCTACCTGCTTAGTTCCAGGGACTAAACATGGACTAGAGGTTATTAAATGACATGATAAATGACCATGTTACCCCTAGTAATAAACTAATAGAAACAAGGTGCGATGCGTGGCAGGGGTAACTATTGGAAAAAGTCCCAAAAAGACTCCCTCGGGGTCTTCTTTCTTTAGTCCCAAATGCCCACTTTTAGTCCCGAAAAGTCCCTCCTGTTTGGTTTAGATGTGACTAACACGGAGTTTTTTTAGTCCCTACACCAAAATGTCCCTGTAAACAAACACCCTCTAATAATGCCGCTGGAAAATTGATGCAATGCCACAGTTAAAAGCAAATTACATGTTTAACAAATTTTATTGTTAATATAATCTCTATGTTAATATTAATCAATGCCACCGTTTGAGAAATGCTACTGTCTTGCTTTCTTTCCCATTTAGATAAGGTAGATGCTTCTTTTTGTTGGCTTCTGTGTCATCCACCATTATTGACCACTAATTGTTTCCTTTGCACCGCTGTGTAAACAGGGTTATCTACTTCACCTCGTTGCCATTGTGACCTTTTGTTGCACTGCACAAAACACTTTTGTTTTAAGAGTGTTTTGTGCAGTTCAACCAAAATGTCACACCGACAATGTTGCTTGATTGCTTGATCTTAGTGGAACTGCACAAGAGGAGATCTTACTTCCTATCCGTTAAGGCGAATTTGGTTCAGATCTTCTTCTTGTGAGTTGTTTGAATTTCGCATCATAAGAGGTTAGTACTAGCCTTCTTTCACATGATTCTAAAGTGTTCTTTCATATGTTGTGCTACTTGTACAATAATGTTGCTTGATTTTAGTGAATTGCACAAATGGAGACAAGACTTCCAATCTGTATGTGCACCGTAATATCCCATTGAGGTAAGATAAGGATATTTCACAACTGCTGGCCTGTATTTTGCCACTTCCATCAGAAAATTAAGTTTAGTACTATACTTGTGCTCCCTAATTGACATGCCAAATCTTACATTGAAGGCGAAGCTTGTCTGTTATTGAACCAAGTGATGAAGGGGAAGAACAAGCGGAAGAAAAACAAAAATCAACTCCCGGTGCTGTAATGAAGAACTGGAACTGTGATGACACAAGTAATGATATAGTTTTGCATCTTAATTTATTGCTATGGCTGGAACGAGCAATTGTTTTGCCACTGATTTGATGCCATACGTAATTATCTCTACTTGTGCAAACACGGATCTTCTTTGAAGATACCATATATTTTAGTGGAACTGCACAAAAAGATGTTGGAAACATTAAACTAATCAAGGAGTATATAGTAAGCACGGCCACCATAGTAGATAGCAACATATGGTTCCGGAGAAGTGCTTGATCTGTATGCTCTACGCAATAAGCCTCCTGACAAAGGTTGATACTCTCCCACCAATTCATCCATATGATTGAGCTTTGTCATCTCTATTGGCATTGTGCTACTGTTTAGATACTGTCATGAAAAAGTGGTATTGTCCTTGAGAAGTGCTTCATTTGTGCTGTTTTAAATATTTCCTTTCCTTTTTTTCGAGCAAATAGGGATGCTAGCATTTAGTTGTCCTCTTGTCTTTGCACAATAGGATCATCTTCCTCTGAAGAAGAATATGGAGTACGTGAAGTGACTAGTTTCGATTATTCCAGGATGAAGAAGCCCTGTCTATCTTCTCATCAGAAGGAGCAGTTGAAGGATGGTTACATTACTCCCCACAAGGCCAAACTAACTTCAGCTCAGAAGGACTGACAAATCTCCATTTTTGCTGTGATGCGTGAGTACAATGTTGTTCTAGGATTCTCATCAGAAGGAGCAGTTGAAGGATGGTTACATTACTCCCCACAAGACCAAACTAACTTCAGCTCAGAAGGACTGACAAATCTCCATTTTTTTGCTATGATGGCGAGTACAATGTTGTTCTAGGATTTTTCTGGTGAGTTCCATTTTTCTAAAAGTGTGCTCCACATGGACCATGTAGGTGCCTATTTAAACTGTCAATTCATAGTACATTTTTCTTTATACTAATCACTTTTTTTGTATTTGTGCAAATGGGTGATCAGCTTTATTTCAATGGGAACTGCACAAAATGTTCATGAATACATTGAATCATTCATTTCCACCACAAGAAAGGAGGTGCCGATAAGTTCAAGGCGTTGCAACATATAAGGGCGAAATCATACAAGCTACGCGTGAATTTGGTTGATTTTGGTGGAACTGCACAAAAAGAACAGTTGGTTTATTTAGCATGAGGTGCCATGTCAATGTCCGAACTGATGGCAAACCCTGCCCATTCCACAATCGTAGGCATTTGATATTTTGGAATGGGACAACCTTGTCAAATTTTTCTCATTGATTTTAAGACATGCATTTGATATTTTCGAATGGGACGCCCTTGCTGTCAGCAGCGTTGATCAATTTTTTCTTTATTCTTTATTTGTGAAGTAAATATTGCCTCTAACATGTGAGTCACTGAGATGCATAATCATCGATTGTTTTGAATGTTCTCTATGAGTTGCCAACCCTGTGTGTTTGATTGCAATGTACAAAAACGCTAAAAAGCTGCTCAAACTCTTTGTACTCCTTCTGTTCCTTTTTACTTCGCACATTGTGAAAGTGCATACTTTTTTGTATAAGACTGGTCAAAGTAGAGATACTTTGACTGCAGACAAAACTTGTATAGAAAGGACCAGAGGGAGTACATGTGAAACTGCTGCAAACAAGGATGATCACCCTGGGAATAATGCTAGTACATATTGTTTTGCAAGTTCATCCAATGCCAGTGATACAGGAATTCGAACTAATCGAAATAAATTTATTCATACACGGTCGGATTTCATATAAACATGCCGGATTTAATTACATTTCATACATTCTGGGTGTTTGTGGCCGCATGCATCTCCCAGATGCAGAGGCCGGGGTCATCCTCCTTTTCTAAAAAAACTAAAAAGGTGTGCGCTGGAGGTATAATTAATTAACCGAAGCTACCCACCTGTGTCCTGCTGAGCCGAACAGAAACTTCAGTGACTTAACTGCAGGTGCAGTTGCATAACTGACATGTGGCCTGTTGGGCCCATGTGTTAGTCAGCCAACTACACCAGCAGTTAAGTAGAAGTAGCATTCTTCTCCAGCGCAGCTCTCCGACTCCACGTCGCCGCCAAGAAGCTAACCGGCTGTCAATGGTCAACCCGCCTAGCTTGGCTTCAACCGGAGGGTAGCAGCGGTGGCCTTACTTGGACCCGAGCGGCGGCGACCTACCATACTCTTCCTCGTTTTCTGTGTGGCATAGCCTCGTTGGCAGCAGGGCGGGGCCTCGGCGGAGCCGGCGATGTCCTCTGTCTCGTTGCCGGCGGGCGGCGTCTCAGCAGAGCGGTGGAAATCCTCCCCCACGTTGCCGGCAGGGTGGGGCCTCGGCTGAGCCGGCGATGTCCTCTGCCTCGTTGTTGGCGGGGCGGGGCCTCAGCGGAGCCGGCGGTGTCCTCTGCCTCGTTGTTGGCGCCGCGGGGCCTCGGCGGAGCAGGGCGTCGTCGACGCCAGTGGAGTGGGGACTCGTCGGAGCCGGCATTGTCCTCTGCCTCATCCTCGGTCTCGCCAAACAGCGCCTCGCCCGCTTCATCGCCCTCTTTGCTAGCCTCTTTGTAGGCGGCCGTAGCCTCCGCCACCCGCATGGGGTACCGCCAGCGCTCGAGGCGGCCCTTGCGGGTGAAGCGGTACGAGTCGAGCAGCGCCTCCTGCTCCGCCCGCTCTGCGGTGATCTGCTCCTCCGCCTGCAGGTGCTCCTGGAGGAGATGGTGGTTGTAGGCGGCGGCGGCCTACGCCTCCCAGAACTGCTCCTCACGCATCTGCCTCACCCTGTCCATATATTGGGCACGGGCCTCGCCGATGGTCATGGTGCAATGCACCGGCGAGGATGGCGTGGAGGAGGGGGTTGGCGCCGGATCGTCGACTACCATGTTCTCCATTGGGACGTCGTCGTCCTCCGGCTGCCTGCCGGCCAGCCGGTCGGCAGCAATGGCTGCCATCTCCTTGTGGTCCGTCGTCCGCCTGTCCCGAAGAGCGCTGGAGCGCGAGGAAGCCATGGTGGGTAGTAGTCGTGTGGACAGGAGAAAGGGAACGGATGCGGATGACTGCGGCTATGGCCGGCGCAACAGTTTATATAGCAATGGTGGGCGGGCGGAGGGACGGACGTGTGGCGCCGGAGTAGCCGCCTCGGCAACGGCGTATCATTAATGTGTGCGGAAGATGGGCGGACGGACGACACTTGTGTCATTTGAAGGCGGAGCAATCACCTGCACGGGGAAGCGGGGCGGCCGGCGCTGACTGTTTCGGGCGGAAAGCGCGCGCGGGCGAGGAGATGACTTTACTTGGATAGGATGACAATGGGGACCCACCAGGTCCATAGCCTCACATATGCAAGTTACTCCTTATTATATATATAACTATAATTTATTTTGCTTCCTCCTGGTTTCCTGACATCACGGTCCCACACCATTGTCAACCTATGTACTCCCTCCTTTCCGGTTTATAGGGCTTATCTCAAAATTTTAGTTTTTCCATTTTATAAGGCTCAATTTGGTTGTTTTCCATCACATGTTTAGATTCCAAGATGCATTAAATCATTGCATGCAAGTATTAAGAGAAAATTGACCAATGCATGTACTTTATGCATCCATGCATTGCAATTAATGCATTGATAAACATAATTTTTTGAGAATAACAAGAGCATTAATTAGGTGCTTTTGCAAAAGTACAAAAAGTATTCCACCACTCGCCATCTACCTTGATTGGTGAGATTTTTGAATTGAGCATTATAAATCGGAAAGGAGGGACTAGTCAATAAACGAGAGAATTGCACAAGAAGCGACCGACAACTGGGACCAAGCAGCTCGAGCAGTATTTGTGTTTTTGAGGTGTGAGCACTGTAGAGTTTTTCGATGTTTACCCTAGATATTATTTTTGCTCCTCTAAACAACAACGAAAACATCACTGCAGGTATTAACTAGGCGGGCTGTGGCCCGTCTAGCCCAGGCCAGATATCCAGCCCAGATATTAATTTTTTTCAAGCTGAAAATGGCTAGCCCAGCTATACTTTTTTTGAGGAATACCCAGGCAAGGTCAAGTTGTTATTCTCCGCCCCGCTGGGCTGCAAATCTTTCCTAGGAGGGATGCATTAGGCTTAACAAAAAATGGGCTTTAAGAAATAATAAATGGGATGTAATTATAAAAACTAGGTAGTAACTATAAAAAAATGCACCAAACAGTGATTACTTTATAAAATATTATTTTTGGAATATTGAAAAGTTTAATTTCACTAATTGTTGCGAGCGCAATGTTTCGTTTGATTTTTACGTAATATAAATTTATATTGAAATTGTATTTAATCTGACTAGAAATTTCGGGATAAAAATATTCGGATCCCATCAAAATGTGGGAAATTTTATTGAATTCTGTTTTGAATGGTTGATTGAAATGGGCTGTACTTTTAACAAACTGTAAATGGGCTGTAGTAAATTCCATTAGAATTCAAAAATGGGCTACACATTCTTACAAATCTCAAATGGGCTATAAGTTCTCTGCCACACACTTCTGGCCTTACTAAGTTGACGCGTCCCCTAAAAAACAGAGTTGACGCGTATGCAAGGCTTGTCAACTTATAGTCAACACACGGTTCTAGCAGCAGTGGCCGTTGGATGTCCATCCAACGGATGTCGTGCTTCTTCTTCAATCTCAGATATTCTAGCTTCACCCGCCCAAAAAATGATTCCTCCCCCTGACATCTGGGGCGCACTATTTTGGAAGCTAACCTGTGGGCCTACTAGGCTACTAAGTTGATGTACCAAGGGCTTTGTCAACTTAGTCAATAATAAACGATTCTAGATGCAGTGACCGTACGATGTCCATCCAACAACCATCGTGCTTCTTCAACCTCTGGTCTTCTTGCTCCAGCCGCCCAAAGCAGCGCCGGTCGTGCCGCCTGCTCCTGCCTCCCGTGGCTGGCTGTGCTGCTGCGGAGGCCTCACTGCCCCTACTACTCCCACCGCTGGCCAGGCCATCCCTCCACTCACCCACACCCGCTATTATTCTGCGGCGACGGCAGCGCAGCCAAACCAGTGAACCCCCGTACTCCTCTCCGCGTGTGCATCCGCTGTCGCGTCTTTCCCGGCTCCGCGTTGTCCCCTTCCTAAGCCTCGCCGTCGTCCACCGCCGTGGTGCTCTCGGCGCGGCGTGGTCAACGTGGTCAAGGAACGACTTCCATCGGACGTGGACTATACGTGGAGAGGCTGACAGCTGGGTCCACGGCAGCCGCAAGGAAGTGCCTCCTTATTACGCACAAAATAACTATTCCTCCACCTGACAACGTGGACCCACCGTACGGGCCACCGCATTTCGCGAAAAAAATGATTGCCCCCCTAACTGCTGGGACCCACGAGCTACATCTTCGCACGCAAGGAAGTGCGTCAAAAAAAACGATTCGCCCCCCTGACTGCTAGGACCCACCAGCTACATCTTCGCACGCAAGGAAGTGCGTCCGAAAAAAAACGATACGCCCCCCCCCCCACGACTGCTGGG
>NC_057813.1:111568163-111592238 GCF_018294505.1 Triticum aestivum
CACCCCCCTGACTGCTGGGACCCAGCAGCTACACCTTCGCACGCAAGGAAGTGCATCCGGGCAAAAAAACGATTCGCCCCCCTGACTGCTGGGACCCAGCAGCTACACCTTCGCACACAAGGAAGTGCGTCCGAAAAAAAAACAAATACAAAACGATTCGCCCCCCTGACTGCTGGGACCCACCAGCTACATCTTCGCAGGCAAGGAAGTGCCTGACAATCGGGACCCACCTTGTCGAAGCGTATGTAGCGTTGTCATTATAGTCGCGAACGTTTACGTACATATATACTGGTGGATGTAGAGGCGCGCACGTAGCATGTACACGTACTTACAGCGGTGAGGGTGCAAGAAAGAAAATACGGCCATGTGCGCCCGTATGGGTAGGGTCTAGAACGCCTACTCGCGCATACGTACATGTGAAAGTGCATCCCTAGGTGGTTTTGGTAATTCATAACAACATATAGCTCATTGAGCTAATGCTGTTCCAAGACTATTATTTCAGGAAAGCTCAATGAATGGCATGGCATGGATGATGAAAGTGGATCCGTCAAAATATCAAGGACAAAGTATTGGCTCAAGCTCAAAAGCTCAAGACTCTACTTTTTACATTTTAGTGATCCAAGATCACATTGAGTCTATAGGAAAAGCCAATACTATCAAGGAGGGATGAGGTGTTGCTTAATGAACCTCTTGCTTCAAGTGCTTAGTGATATGCTCCAAATACCCTCAACTACTTTCTCACATCCACATATGACCTAAACCTAAAGTCAAACTCGGCCCTACCGATTCTTTCTATCTAGTGCCACCGAGTTCAAATGTCATAGCCACTGGCACAAACCCTAGGCAAATCAGTCTCACCGATAGGGATCTCGGTCGCACCGAGATGGGATTGTAATCTCTCTGTTTCCCTTTGTAACGTTTCGGTCTAACCGAAGTGAGCGATCGGTACCACCGAGATTGCAATGTAAACTCCCTATTTCCCTTTCGTAAAATTTCGGTCTCACCGAAGTGAGTGAATCGGTCCCAGCGAGTTTACCTGACCAACTCTCTGGAAAGCTTATTACCAAAATCGGTCTCACCGAGTTTGTGTAATCGGTCTTACCGAGATTACGTTATGCTCTAACCCTAACCATATCGGTCCTACCGAGTTGCATGTCAGTCCCACCGAAAACCCTAACGGTCACTAGGTTTACTAAATCGATCTGACGGAGTTTGATGATTCGGTCCCACCGAGTTTGGTAAATTGTGTGTAACGGTTAGATTTTGTGTGGAGGCTATATATACCCCTCCACCTCCTCTTCATTCGTGGAGAGAGCCATCAGAACAAACCTACACTTCCAACTTACCATTTCTGAGAGAGAACCACCTAGTCATGTGTTGAGGCCAAGATATTCCATTCCTACCATATGAATCTTAGTCTCTAGGCTTCCCCAAGTTGCTTTCCACTCAAATCTTCTTTCCACCAGATCCAAATCCCATGAGAGAGAGTTGAGTGTTGGGGAGACTATCATTTGAAGCACAAGAGCAAGGAGTTCATCATCAACGCACCATTTGTTACTTCTTGGAGAGTGGTGTCTCCTAGATTGGCTAGGTGTCACTTGGGAGCCTCTGACAAGATTGTGGAGTTGAACCAAGGAGTTTGTAAGGGCAAGGAGATCGCCTACTTCGTGAAGATCTACCGCTAGTGAGGCAAGTCCTTCGTGGGCGATGACCATGGTGGGATAGACAAGGTTGCTTCTTCATGGACCCTTCGTGGGTGGAGCCCTCCGTGGACTCGCGCAACCGTTACCCTTCGTGGGTTGAAGTCTCCATCAACGTGGATGTACGATAGCACCACCTATCGGAACCATGCCAAAAAACATCCGTGTCTCCAATTGCGTTTGAATCCTCCAAACCCTTCCCTTTACTTTCTTGCAAGTTGCATGCTTTAATTTCCGCTGCTCATATACTCTTTGCATGCTTGCTTGAATTGTGTGATGATTGCTTGACTTGTCCAAAGATTGCTAAAATCTGCCAAACTCTAAAATTGGGAAAAGGTTAAGTTTTTAATTGGTCAAGTAGTCTAATCACCCCCCTCTAGACATACTTCAAGGTCCTACAACATGGCTGGGTCGGAACGGAGAAACAACATCGTCGTCGTGTTCATGGGGAGCCAACCGGCTGGATCAGAATAGACTGCGTGGTCATGTTGATCGGGAGGGCTTGGACGGAACAGGCGATGGAACCGAGGCCTGGCGTACCGCACAACGGAGCAAACGGACCTCCTACATTCGGAACGGGGTCCTGTTGATCGGGAGGGGTGTGGCGTACATTAAAACGGAGGAAACAGACCTCCTACGGTCGAAACGGGGTTCCTGTTGATCGGGAGGGGTGTGGCGTACCGCAAAACAAACAAAACAGACTTGTGTTGGAGCGCTACGGTCGAAACGGGGGTCCTGTTCATCTGGAGGGGTGTGGCGTACCGCAAAACGGACGAAATGGACTTGTGTTGGAGCGCTACGGTCGAAACGGGGGTCCTGTTCATCGGGAGGGGTGTGGCATACCGCAAAACGGGACTCCACAGGATACTGTTCATCTTCACCGTCGACCTCCTCCAGCCTCCACGGGCTACCGTCGACCTCCTCCAGCCTCCACGGGCTCCTATTCATCGAGCCTCCACCGCGCGCTACTCCATCGGCTACTATTGAACCACCCCTCCACCGTCTACTGTTCATCCAGCCCTCCACCATCTACTATTCATCCAGCCCTCCACACCACGGGGTCCTGTTCAACCACCCCTCCACGGCCACCCCTCCACCGCCTACTGTTCATCCAACCCTCCACACCATGGGGTCCTGTTCATCCAGAGGCAACTCCATCGCTCACTGTTCATCCACCCCCCCCCGCAACGCTCACTGTTCGTCCAATCGATCGGCTTCAGTTAGCAGCAGTAGAGAAGGAATCGCTCCATCGGGTTTAGTTAACAGCCATCGATCGATTCCTCGGGTTCAGTAATGCGTAGCCTGCAGTGCAATCGCTCGGGTTCAGTTAGAGCCCAACACCTCTCTCGGGTTCAGTTAGAGCCAACGCCTCGCACACACGCGCGTACGTGTACGAGAGAAACGCGCATCGCTTAGCCCCCGACCTCCCACCGTAACCGGCAACTCCCCGAAATTTTCCTCCCCCTCGCTTCTACCATGGTTTTTTCCGTCATGGACGACCCAAAGAATGTCATGCAGCTGCGTCTCCGGCCCGCCCAGGACGAAAAGTCCATTTTCTGTCATGATTTTTTGTCATAGAAGTAGGAGCCCACCACATCTATGATCATACCGGGTTTTGTCACAATTATTGTCATAGAAGTGTCATATGTATGACAGGATTTTTTTTCGTTCGGCCCAAAATGTCACCGATGTGTCTTTTTTTGTAGTGATATCTTGGAATCCTCAAATGTCCTGTGAATTGGACACACATCCTAACACTTATGCATTTTGATGACTTAGATGTGCAACCCACAAAGTAACGTATATCTTCAATCAATGAAGACATACACTCTAAGTGTGAATACATTAATGCGGAATTTGACTTCGGAGCGCCACGATAATTGTGCGCCATGTCTGGGTCTAATACTTCCTATACGGTGGGTAAAGCCACCACCAAACTTTTGTTTGAAGTGTTTCTCTTGGCGTTATGTTTGCAAAGTCTTTATATTTGATTAGTCTTCATCCCTGACTTGTATTCAAGTTTATCTTCATTTTGTTGATTTGGCCTTAAACTAGTTATATATTACTTGTGTTCTATCCTCTACATCATTCACTTATAGCTATGACTTCTTGTTGAATCTTTTGATCTAAGTGAATGTGATCGGACCCTAACCTATCTATGCTTCTACCTCAACTCTATCTATCCAAATCATAAGCATTCTATTGAAAACTGTCAATTGTCTTCACTGAACCTTGTCAGCTGAAGTCAATCAGACAAACATTTATATCTATTTTTAATGCCATATCCTTTTTGCCTGAAAACGGGAGAATTCGGAACAACCACCTCGACAATCCAGGCGTGCGTGGGAACATGGAACAACTTCCAAGGTGTTGCATGTTTGCCACGTGTCCGTTAGATGTGAACCGCCAAGGGCACCTGCGTAATTGCGCTATGCCGTCTCTTTCCTTATAAATACCCGTCATGTCTTGGTCAAAAATTCTTCTTCCTCCTCGCCACCTGTCGCAAACCCTAGCGCCTCCGCTAGCTCTCGACGACGCCGGCAAAGAAGCGATTAGCTGCTGCGACTTCTCCGACGCCGTCCTCACGCCGGCCGTGGACCTCGTCCTCTCTACCGTCGCCATAGGTGTCCTCTGTCGCCAAGTTAGGGCACGGAAGACTGAACTGCTCGGCCTCCAACTTCGCTCCATCTAGCAGTTCTTCATGTGGTAATTAAAATTTACTTTTTACCGTCTTTTCAATATGATAAATTCATCCTTCTTTACCAAAAGTAGTTTCTAGATCTCCAAAGTTGAATCTATCTCGTTCTACATCTCATACTCTGCCTAGTCTATTCACTTATGCTTCTTTACAAGTTAGATTCCTCACTTGTACTTATTCTTGGATCTGTACAACTCTGGAACCAACTCTCATCAAATAAGTGAATGTCTTCGCTTATGAGGTCAATGTCTTCAAACTGATTTATCTTCAAAATCTTCTGAGAATGCATCTGACCTCTTCCCCTTCCCTCGCACCTCTAATGATATCACAGGTACATGTCTGTGGGAGAATCCCTTGGTTCTCATAGTCTGCATTCGTTTGCAAAATTCTTACAGAGTCACATCAATTCACTTGAAGCCAGTTCTTGTCTGACCAGCCGTCTGAAGCCCTTGCAAGTACTGAAGCCTTTCAGATTAAGCTTCATGGCCACTGAGAAGTCAGCAAGAAAGGGAGGCAGACAACACCGTGGGAACACTTCCAAGGATTTGCCTCCAGATTTGCATGAGTTGTACAAAACAGACCATGAGGAAACCTATACAGGTCGCAAGAATCGAATCCAGTGGATTCGAAGATATTGGGTAGAGAAATGGTTCAAGTACCGCTTCTGAAGATCTCTCTCGCATCTCCAAAAAGCGCGAGATGCCTCGGAAGAGAACTGTTTAGAGATCCAGTCAAGCACTGACACCAGCTGCCGTTCTGAGGAACAAAACTGAAGCCATTGATCTGTCTTCAGATGAAGAATTTGGCAATGATGCTCTTGAGCAGCTGATAAAGAGCAAGCAAGAGGCGGATATCTTCAATGATCTGCTCCTCTTCGATGTGAACATTCTCAGTTTTGATGATCTTGAGTTCCCCATTGACATCAGCGTCGATTTCCAGGGCGCAATTGCTCCTGAGCTGGCTCTGGCTCAGCAAATTGTTGAATTGAAGCACAAGATTGACTTCGAGAAAGAGCAGTTCAAGAAGCATGTGGCCAAGCTTAGTGTGGCTGATGTTCAGAAATTCAAGCTGATGCTGGACGACCTCAAGGAAGCATTTCGCAAGAAGCATGAAGAAGCCAAAGGCTCAAGAGAACACATGAAGAATCTTGCTGCCAAGTGTGTTCAAGCGTACAATGAAGCTGAAAAGTGCAAGGCACTTGGGCGTCCAGGCATTGAACCCAAGATGGCTGCCAAAAAGAAGAAGAAGTCTAATGTGGCCCCAACAGAAGCTCCAAGGCAGGAAGAACCTCACATTGTCTTCCCAGCCAGCATGACAGGCTCGAAGCCTAAGGTTACCACAGTGGCTTCAGAACAGAAGAAAACCAGGGCAGCTGAAGCCGAAGCCAGAAAGCGTAAAACCAAGAACACCACAGATGATGCACCACGCCTCAAGAAGAGGAAGACCAAGAAGAGAGATCGGGCTTCTCCCAAAGAGCTCCTTATTGTCAAACCCATTGCTTTTGCTCCCCCTCCATCTGCAAATCAAGAGCGTCAGTTGATTGTTCATGAGTCTGCTTCCACAGAGGCTCCTGAAGCTCAAGAAGTTCCAGTCATTGACCCCATCGCGACTGAAGACATTGGTCCCCAAGACAATGTAGATGAAAACGCATATTCTCGGACATAACCCCGCCATTTGGGCTATTGTTTGTATTGGATTGCAAGGTGAATTCTTTGATGGGAGAGAGCTGAACCGTGAAGCTAGCGCGAATGAGTTGAAGATGCTGCAATACAACGCTCAAGCTTGTGATATCCTCTTCAACGGATTGTGTCCTGAAGAATTCGACAAAATCAGCCGTCTTGAGAATGCAAAGGAAATTTGGGATACTCTTGTTGATATGCATGAAGGTACCGACTCCGTCAAGGAATCCAAGCTGGATGTGCTCCAAAGTCAGCTTGACAAGTTCAAAATGAAGGATGGTGAAGGTGTTGCTGAAATGTACTCTAGGCTTGCTCTTATCACAAATGAGATTGCCGGCTTAGGGAGTGAAGAGATGACCGACAGATTCATCATCAAGAAGATCCTAAGAGCATTGGATGGAAATTATGATACCATGTGCACATTGATCCAAATGATGCCAAACTACAAAGATCTCAAGCCAACGGAAGTCATTGGAAGAATTGTTGCTCATGAGATGTCACTCAAGGATAAGGAGGAACTTCACAACAAGTCAAGTGGTGCTTACAAAGCCTCATGTGAAGGCCCCACATCATCAAGTGAGAAACAAACCTTCAATGAAGAATTGAGCTTAATGGTGAAGAACTTCAACAAATTCTACAAGAGTAGAAGCAAGAATGAAGCTCTAAGTCACGGTCCTACAATGACAAAAGATCTTCTAGTAGAGAGCGAAATTGCTACAATTGTGGGAGACCCGGAAACTATTCCAATGAGTGTACGACACCCTACAAAAGAAGATAAGATTCTCGAAAAAGAAGAAACAAAAGAGAAGAATCACCACCAAGAGAGAGGAGGAGTAGAGATGATCGTTATGAACGAAGACCCTCACGGAGAAGCAAGGATTCAGAAAGGAAGGACAAGTCATCAAGGAGCTACACAAAACGAAGACATCAAGCTCATGTTGGTAAATGGGTATCTGGCTCCGACTCCGACAATCACTCCGAGAGAAGCTATCACTCCGACTCCGAATATACTCAAGATGAAGGTGTTGCCGGTCTAGCACTTGTGTGAACCAACTCCTACGACATATTTGACTCACCAAATGAAGGAATTGGAAGATGCTTCATGGCCAAAGGTCCAAAGGTAACACATCCCGTGTATGTTGATTTCAATAGTGATGAAGATGACTTGCTAGGTGATGATGATTTACTTATTGACAACTCTAGTGATGAATACTATGATGAAAGGTCAATTAATCATGCTAATCAAGATAAACGAATGACACTGATAAGGAGAAGATTGAGCTTCTAACTAAAGAACTAAACACTCTTAAGTTAGCTCATGAAACTATCTTCGAAGATCATCGATAACTTTTAAGGGCTCATGAGAAGTTATGCTTTGAAAAGCTCAATCTTGAGCAAGAGCATGAGTTCTTAAAAGCAATCAATGATGATCTCCGTAAGAAAAGTTCTTCTTACATTGCCAAGCGTTTACTCTTATCTACTTAGATGCCTCAAGTCAAGTCTAGTAACAAGTACAAGAAAGATCCTTCCTCTAGTAGTAACAATAATAATGCCAAATCCAATATTGTTGCTTCTAGTAGTTCTCTTGATTCCACTAATGATTCTCTTAGCCAAGTTACACTTGAGCAAGAAAATAGCTTATTGAAGGGAATTATAGAGAAAGGTGTATACAAGAGCCTTGCCGGGAGTAAGCAATTCAAGGAAATTGTATCCAAGCAAGGAAGACACCGGAAGAATCAAGGTGTTGATATTGAATGAAAGTTCAATGCCAGTGGAGTTGAGTGGGAAGAAGATCAATACCCCAAGACGAAGTTTGTTCCTCAACAAGAGAAGTATGATCCTACTTCCTTCAAGGGAACACAAACACAAGATGATCTTCTACCACAAGACCACAAGAACAAAGGCAAGGACAAGCTTCAACAGGAAATTGATGCATTTGAAGAAGCACCTAAGGCCTTGGTCAAGTGGGTTCCCAAGACTACGTCAAGTTCTACTTCATCAAGTATGACTACAACTCCAAGGATTCCCATCAAGATGATGTGGATCCCGAAGAAGAAGAACTAGAGAGTTCTTGAGGGTGACTCCGCCAACATTCTTCACTCATATCATTATGGCAAGGACAAGTGCAATCAACTGCCACATCTTGCACTAGTTCAAGGAGTCACAAACCCTCATGTTGGTAAGGCAAGGGACAAGGTAACCTAATGATTTCATGGACATCATCTTGTGTGTGCATCACTCTATGTCTATGGATATTCTTGTTTGTTCCTTGTGGGACTAACCCATGTAGGTATGTTGAAAGTGCAACTCACTGCAAAGGATTGCTCCAAATGATCTACATCAACATTGAGCATCCACATCTTCAACACCTACATGAAGTCATCATCGACAAAACCCAAGGTTAGTTCATCCCTCTAAAAGGGGATCTCACATCTAGGGGGAGCTTAACTCTAAGAATTGAGTCAAAGCAACTCTAATGGTGTGAACACATCAATGCATTATGTAAAAGTGGTAACCCCACTTGAGCTTAAACGATGAGTATGACATATGATCAAATGTTCTCATTTGACTCCTAAGTTAATATACTCATATATAGATGACCTAGTCATCGCCAATTGTTTGATAGATGCTAGAATTGGTTGTGCATGCTTTGCCACATATTTCATTTGCCATTCTATTGTGTGAGCATGTTGGTTGCATATTTTTCTCATTCGAGGACATCCACTTGTTGCTTTGATTGTTTGGGTTCTTTTTCTTTTTGCCAAGTGGATGGACAAGAATGCCTAAGAACCTTCTCTAGCTATCTATGCTTTTCTCGTCTCAAACTCTATTCATGATACATCACAAAATTTGATCAAGTCAGATTCGAACCACTCTGTGTGAGGAGCACTCGGAGTCCCTGATTCGTCATAGACTTAAACTTCCAAAACTTCTTTGTGATTCTCGGTCTGACCGATTCCTTCATTTCGGTCCTACCGAGATCACTAAGTCGATCTAGGTTTTCAATCTCGGTGCAACAGATTTGAACTTTTCGGTCACACCGAGTTGCTGTAACTGTATACAGTTATGCATCTCGGTGCCACCGAGTTGTTCCACTCAGTCACACCGACAGGATCGGGCTATATATACTCACGGGCAAAAATTTGGAAATTTCTCCAAACCCCTTCACCCGCGCATAGCTCGCTCTGCCTCTAGGGTCTCCGGATCGTCTCCTCGTTGCCAGCCGCCTCCTGTCGCTGGTCTCCGCCGCCGTCATCGGAATTCCACCCCACCGTTGCCGCCGTAGTGAGTTCATCGCCAAGCTAGGGTATGGACTCGATCACAGTGCTATCCTCGTATGATTCCTAGCACATTGTGTTCATTATGATTCTTGCCACGATTGAATCACTCCTATCCAGTCAATACAATCCTTAGAATAGATGCGATTTGAAAATTTAGGGTCAGGTTTCCACCGAAACCATCTCGGACCCACCGAGTTGAAAAACTCGGTCCCATCGATTTGTCTAACGCCATTGCACTAGTAACTCTCAGTCTGACCGAGAATTGCTAATCGGTGTGACCGATTTTTATACTTTGTGAAACCCTAGCAGTCTCGGTGCCACCAAACTGTAACTCGGTCCTACCGAGTTCACAAGTTTAGGTTCCAAAACTGCTTCGGTATCACCGAGCTTGAAAATCGGTTGATCCGAAATGCTTTCTGTGGAAAACTAAAACTGAGTTTTCGAATCATTCTTTTGCAAAAATCTCTGCATTTTGTCATGCTCATCCATTCTATCTTATCTATAACTATTCACAGGGTCAGCAGTCAGTGATTTCAGCATGTCAGACCAAAGTGATAGTCAAAACAAGTCAGAAGAGCAGATTCACATGAGTGAGGGCACTAGTCCCTCAAGCACTTCAGATGATGGCAGCAGGAGCACCCCAAGCAATCTTCCTAAAGCTGCCACCAGGACAAGGAAGAAGAGAACCTTAGAATCTGAGGATGAGGATTATATGGCAGAAGAAGATGAGGCTACTTCCAAGAAGGTAGTGCTCAAAAAGGAGTATGGCTCAGCAAAGACCACAAAGCCTGGACTTAATAGGAAGGTTCCTGCCAAGAGGACACCTATGCTGAAGGTCAGAGGATCAACACAAGTACCTGAAAAGCCTGATCCCAAAGAGCCAGCTGCAGAAGGAAAGAAAAGGAAAGAAAGGGTCAAAAAGACTATGGCCAGAGTTGTTGGTCAACCTTCCATGATGGAAGAGGAAGAAGAGGTTGCTGCACCAGCACCCAAGGCACAAAAGCTGATGGGTGATGCTATAAAGTCAGGGGATGCAACATCAAAGCCCAAAGAAGCACCCAAAGCTGCCCCCAAGCCCAAGAGTGCACCAAAGAGGAATACCAGGAGTATTCCAGCTGCTGAGAAGAACAAGGCCCCAGTGCCTGATGTTGCTGCTGAGGAAGATGAAGAAGGGCAGATCTTAAGGAAGCTCAAACCCAAGATTCCAGACCACAATGATGCTCATCCTGTGGCTGAGAACATGAAGATCAGGAGAGATCTAGGGTTGAGGCTATGGAGAGAGTCAGATCCATATGCCACCAGGAGAAGGACTGCTGTTGATTATAGGTTCCATACAAAGGAACAACAGGACTTCTATGAGACAATCTTGCTGGATAAGAAGCCCATAGTTTGTGATATGAGGTGGGTCGACTGGACCTACATGAAGGAAAATGAGGAACACTATCCTGGAGTGTATGACAGCTTCAGTGCGTGTGGAGTTGCAGATTTTGTTGGGCAGAAGCTCACAAACTGGAATGGCGAGCTCATTATGCAATTCTACTCCACAACACATTTCTATCCAGATGGGAGGATAGTTTGGATGTCTGAAGCTACAAGGTACCAGTCAACCATTGAGGAATGGGCAAGTCTGATCAATGCCCCCAAGGAGAGTGAAGATGACTTGGACAGTTATGCCAAGAAGAAAATGGATCACAACTCAACGTCACATATGTACAAGGAGATCCCTGATGATGCACTTGAGACTTTCAAGTTTGGATCAGTTCATTTTCTTCTATCAGGGCTGCCTACGATCAACTGGATCCTAAGGCACACTCTTTTTCCCAAGTTAGGTGACCACAACATTATCAGAGGGCATGCAATAAACTTGCTACATATATTTGATGTGCCCCAGAAATTCAAGGTCATGAGCGTCATAGTTGAAACTATCAAGAGGACAACAACAGATCAAAAGAGGAGTTGTGGATATGCCCCACAGATTCAGGAGTTGATTAACTCAAAGATGGGCACAGGAAAATATCTGTTGGATAAGGAACACTTGGTTCTCTATCCTGAATTTGAGGACAATCAAGTTGTCATGACTGAGAATGAACCATCATCAGTACAAGCTCAAGAGAAGAAGGAGAAGGCAACGAAAGAGAAGGCTGCCAAGATGCCAACTCAAGAGGAGGCATCTGAGTACTTTCTGAAGAACAAGCAGGAGCAGCTTGGTTACTTGATAGCATCAACACTGAGGATTGAGAAGGGATTGGCCACCCTAAATCAAAACCAGGAGAGCCTGGAAAGAATCATGGAACAAAAATTCTATGATCTAGATGTTAAAGTAATCGAGATTCAGTCAGTTGTGGAGCAGCTTCAGGATGACATGCAGGAGTGGAAGGGCAAGACAACCACTGAAGCATTTGCCAGAGTGCCTAGAGCTCAGAGGTCAGCTGCAGTGCAGGTGACAGACACTAGAGCCAGATCATCTGCACCAGCTACAGCTCCTACAGCTCCAGGGCAACTAGCTCCAGTACCAACTCCTCCAGCTCCATCTACATCGACTGAAGCCTTCATTCTTGGAGTTCTCCGGACACCACCAGCTGAAGATCAAGCCTGAGAGACGATATAGTCCTATGCATTTTCTATGAACTTTTTGGTAACTTGTTGCCAAAGGGGGAGAAAAATGTATAGATCATAGGCTTCGAGAGAGAGATTTGCTGCTTTTGTTCTCTCTTGCTTTGGTGGTTAAACTTTGTTTTCTTTTGATTGATTGAGATACTATGCTATTATCTATGAGACATTGATGATCATGTGTTTGATCATAAGCTACACTTATGCCTGTTTGATGATATTATCTTACCTATCCTTTTATGATCATTCACTTTGCTTGGTGATGAGTGCATGTATTCAATCTTTATTATTTTGAGCGCTCCACCAAGATGTATGTGACATGGAAGAGTAACCCATGGGCCTAATTCCTTGTGCATTTGCAGTCCAAAGCAAATTTTAAAATATGCACAAATTTAGGGGGAGCTCTTGCTTATCACATACTTCTCAAAGCGACGATGTTTTTCAATCTTATTATCATTTGTCGAAGCTTTGATCTATATGTTGTCATTAATTACCAAAAAGGGGGAGATTGAAAGTGCAACTATCCCTAGGTGGTTTTGGTAATTCATAACAACATATAGCTCATTGAGCTAATGCTGTTCCAAGACTATTATTTCAGGAAAGCTCAATGAATGGCATGGCATGGATGATGAAAGTGGATCCCTCAAAATATCAAGGACAAAGGATTGGCTCAAGCTCAAAAGCTCAAGACTCTACATTTTACATTTTAGTGATCCAAGATCACATTGAGTCTATAGGAAAAGCCAATACTATCAAGGAGGGATGAGGTGTTGCTTAATGAGCCTCTTGCTTCAAGTGCTTAGTGATATGCTCCAAATACCCTCAACTACTTTCTCACATCCACATATGACCTAAACCTAAAGTCAAACTCGGCCCTACCAATTCTTTCTATCCGGCGCCACCGAGTTCAAATGTCATAGCCACTGCCACAAACCCTAGGCAAATCGGTCTCACCGATAGGGATCTCGGTCGCACCGAGATGGGATTGTAATCTCTCTATTTCCCTTCGTAACATTTAGGTCTAACCAAAGTGAGTGATCGGTCCCACCGAGATTGCAATGTAAAGTCCCTATTTCCCTTTCGTAACATTTCGGTCTCACCGAAGTGAGCGAATCGGTCCCACCGAGTTTACCTAACCAACTCTCTAGAAAGCATATTACCAAAATCGGTCTCACCGAGTTTGTGTAGCCGGTCTTACCGAGATTACGTTATGCCCTAACGCTAACCATATCGGTCCTACCGAGTTGCATGTCAGTCCCACCGAAAACCCTAACGGTCACTAGGTTTACTAAATCGGTCCAATCGAGTTTGATGATTCAGTCCCACTGAGTTTGGTAAATTGTGTGTAATGGTTAGATTTTGTGTGGAGGCTATATATACCCCTCCACCTCCTCTTCATTCGTGGAGAGAGCCATCAGAACAAACCTACACTTCTAACTTACCATTTCTGAGAGAGAACCACCTAGTCATGTGTTGAGGCCAAGATATTCCATTCCTACCATATGAATCTTGATCTCTAGGCTTCCCCAAGTTGCTTTCCACTCAAATCTTCTTTCCACCAGATCCAAATCCCATGAGAGAGAGTTGAGTGTTGGGGAGACTATCATTTGAAGCACAAGAGCAAGGAGTTCATCATCAACGCACCATTTGTTACTTCTTGGAGAGTGGTGTCTCCTAGATTGGCTAGGTGTCACTTGGGAACCTCCGACGAGATTGTGGAGTTGAACCAAGGAGTTTGTAAGGGCAAGGAGATCGCCTACTTCGTGAAGATCTACCGCTAGTGAGGCAAGTCCTTCGTGGGCGACGACCATGGTGGGATAGACAAGGTTGCTTCTTCATGGACCCTTCGTGGGCGGAGCCCTCCGTGGATTCGTGCAACCGTTACCCTTTGTGGGTTGAAGTCTCCATCAATGTGGATGTACGATAGCACCACCTATCGGAACCACGCCAAAAACATCTGTGTCTCCAATTGCGTTTGAATCCTCCAAACCCTTCCCTTTACTTTCTTGCAAGTTGCATGCTTTAATTTCCGCTGCTCATATACTCTTTGCATGCTTGCTTGAATTGTGTGATGATTGCTTGACTTGTCCAAAGATTGCTAAAATCTGCAAACTCTAAAATTGGGAAAAGGTTAAGTTTTTAATTGGTCAAGTAGTCTAATCACCCCTCCCCCTCTAGACATACTTCAAGGTCCTACAACATTGCTGGGTCGGAACGGAGAAACAATGTCGTCGTCGTGTTCATGGGGAGCCAACCGGCTGGGTCGGAACGGAATGTGTGGTCGTGTTGATCGGGAGGGCTTGGATGGAACAGGCGATGGAAACGAGGCCTGGCGTACCGCACAACGGAGGAAACAGACCTCCTATGTTCGGAACGGGGTCCTATTGATCGGGAGGGGTGTGGCGTACATCAAAACGGAGGAAACGGACCTCCTACGGTCGAAACGGGGGTCCTGTTGATCGAGAGGGGTGTGGCGTACCGCAAAACGGACGAAACAGACTTGTGTTGGAGCGCTACAGTCGAAACGGGGGTCCTGTTCCTTTGGAGGGGTGTGGCATACCGCAAAACGGACGAAATGGACTTGAGTTGGAGCGCTACGGTCAAAACGGGGGTCCTGTTCATCGGGAGGGGTGTGGCATACCGCAAAACGGGACTCCACGGGATACTGTTCATATCCATCGTCGACCTCCTCCAGCCTCCATGGGCTACCGTCGACCTCCTCCAGCCTCCACGGGCTCCTGTTCATCCAGCCTCCACCGCGCGCTACTCCATCGGCTACTGTTCAACCACCCCTCCACCGTCTACTGTTCATCCAGCCCTCCATCATCTACTGTTCATCCAGCCCTCCACACCACGGGGTCCTGTTCAACCACCCGTCCACGGCCACCCCTCCATCGTCTACTATTCATCCAGCCCTCCACACCACGGGGTCCTGTTCATCCAGAGGCAACGCCACCGCTCACTGTTCATCCAAACCCCCCTGCAATGCTCACTATTCATCCAAGCGACCGGCTTCAGTTAGCAGCAGTAGCGAAGGAATCGCTCCATCGGGTTTAGTTAACAGCCATCATCGATCGCTCGGGTTCAGTAACGCATAGCCTGCAGTACAATCGCTCGGGTTCAGTTAGAGCCCAACGCCTCGCTCGGGTTCAGTTAGAGCCAACGCCTCGCACACACGTGCGTACGTGTACAAGAGAAACGCGCATCTCTCAGCCCCCGACCTCCCACCGTAACCGGCAACTCCCCGAAATTTTCCTCCCCCTCGCTTCTACCACGGTTTTTTCCGTCATGGACGGCCCAAAGAATGTCATGCAGCTGCGTCTCCGGCCCGCCCAGGACGAAAAGCCCATTTTCTGTCATGATTTTTTGTCATAGAAGTAGGAGCCCACCACATCTATGATCATACCGGGTTTTGTCACAATTATCGTCATAGAAGTGTCATATGTATGACATAATTTTTTTTGTTCGGCCCAAAATGTCACAGATGTGTCTTTTTTTTGTAGTGATATCTTGGAATCCTCAAATGTCCTGTGAATTGGACACACATCCTAACAGTTATGCATTTTGATGACTTAGATGTGCAACCCACAAAGTAACGTATATTTTCAATCAATGAAGACATACACTCTAAGTGTGAATACATTAATGCGGAATTTGACTTCGGAGCGCCACGATAATTGTGCGCCATGTCTGGGTCTAATACTTCCTATACGGTGGGTAACGCCACCACCAAACTTTTGTTTGAAGTGTTTCTCTTGGCGTTATGGTTGCAACGTCTTTCTATTTAATTAGTCTTCATCCCTGACTTGTATTCAAGTTTATCTTCATTTGGTTGATTTAGCCTTAAACTAGTTATATACTACTTGTGTTATGTCCTCTATATCATTCACTTATAGCTATGACTTCTTGTTGAATCTTTTGATCTAAGTGAATGTGATCGGACCCTAACCTATCTATGCTTCTACCTCAACTCTATCTATCCAAATCATATGCATTCTATTGAAAACAGTCAATTGTCTTCACTGAACCTTGTTAGCTGAAGTCAATCAGACAAACATTTATATCTGTTTTTAATGACATATCCTTTTTGCCTGAAAACCGGAGAATTCGGAACAACCACCCCGACAATCCAGGCGTGTGTGGGAACATGGAACAACTTCCAAGGTGTTGCATGTTTGCCACGTGTCCGTCAGATGTGAACCGCCAAGGGCACCTGTGTAATTGCGCTATGCCGTCTCTTTCCTTATAAATACTTGTCGTGTCTTGGTCAAAAATTCTTCTTCCTCCTAGCCACCTGTCGCAAACCCTAGCACCTCCGCTAGCTCTCGTCGATGATGGCGACGAAGCGCTTAGCTGCTGGAACTTCTCCGACGCCATCCTCACGCCGGCCGCGGACCTCGTCCTCTCTGCCGTTGCCATAGGTGTCCTCTGTCGCCAAGTTAGGGCACGGAAGACTGAATTGCTCGGCCTCCAACTTCACTCCGTCTAGCAGTTCTTCGTGTGGTAATTAAAATTCACTTTTTACCGTCTTTTCAATCTGATAAATTCATCCTTCTTTACCAAAAGTAGTTTCTAGATCTCCAAAGTTGAATCTATCTCGTTCTGCATCTCATACTCTGCCTAGTCTATTCACTTATGCTTCTTTACAAGTTAGATTCCTCACTTTTACTTATTCTTGGATCTGTATAACTCTGGAACCAACTCTCATCAAATAAGTAAATGTCTTCGCGTTATGAGGTCAATGTCTTCAAACTGATTTATCTTCAAAATCTTCTGAGAATGCATATGACCTCTTCCCCTTCCCTCGCACCTCTAATGCTGTCACAGGTACATGTCCGTGGGAGAATCCCTTGGTTCTCATAGTCTGCATTCGTTTGCAGAATTCTTACAGAGTCACATCAATTCACTTGAAGCCAGTTCTTGTCTGACCAGCCGTCTGAAGCCCTTGCAAGTACTGAAGCCTTTCAGATTAAGCTTCATGGCCACTGAGAAGTCAGCAAGAAAGGGAGGCAGACAGCACCGTGGGAACACTTCCAAGGATTTGCCTCCAGATTTTCACGAGTTGTACAAAACAAACCCTGAGGAAACCTATACACGTCGCAAGAATCGAATCCAATGGATTCGAAGATATTGGGCAGAGAAATGGTTCAAGTACCGCTTCTGAAGATCTCTCTTGCATCTCCAAAAAGCGCGAGATGCCTCGGAAGAGAACTGTTTAGAGATCCAGTCAAGCACTGACACCAGCTGCCGTTCTGAGGAACGAAACTAAAGCCATTGATCTGTCTTCAGATGAAGAATTTGGCAATTATGCTCTTGAGCAGCTGATAAAGAGCAAGCAAGAGGCGGATATCTTCAATGATCTGCTCCTCTTAGATGTGAACATTTTGGACAATTTCATTGATGAATGGTTTGACAATCAAGATCTTAGTTTTGATGATCTTCATCTCCCTATTGACATCAGCGTCGATTTCCAAGGCGCAATTGCTCCTGAGCTGGCTCTGGCTCAACAAATTGTTGAATTGAAGCACAAGATCGACTTCGAGAAAGAGCAGTTCAAGAAGCATGTGGCCAAGCTTAGTGTGGCTGATGTTCAGAAATTCAAGCTGATGCTGAACGACCTCAAGGAAGCATTTCGCAAGAAGCATGAAGAAGCCAAAGGCTCAAGAGAACGCATGAAGAATCTTGCTGCCAAGTGTGTTCAAGCGTACAATGAAGCTGAAAAGGGCAAGGCACTTTTGCGTCCAGGCATTGACCCCAAGATGGCTGCCAGAAAGAAGAAGAAGTCTACTTTGGCCCCAACTGAAGCTCCAAGGCAGGAAGAACCTCACATTGTCTTCCCAGCCAGCATGACAGGCTCGAAGCCTAAGGTTCCCACAGTGGCTTCAGAACAGAAGAAAACCAGGGTAGCTGAAGCCGAAGCCAAAAAGCGTAAAACCAAGAACACCACAGATGATGCACCACCCCTCAAGAAGAGGAAGACCAAGAAGAGAGATCGGGCTGCTCCCAAAGAGCTCCTTGTTGTCGAACCCATTGCTTTTGCTCCCCCTCCATCTGCAAATCAAGAGCGTCAGTTGATTGTTCATGAGTCTGCTTCCACAGAGGCTCCTGAAGCTCAAGAAGTTCCAGTCGTTGACCCCATCGCGAGTGAAGACATTGGTCCCCAAGACAATGTAGAAGATGATGAAGTCCTTCCTCAGATCCAACGCCCCACAGTATCATCGCCTATTCACACGAACAGTGAAACCATCAGTATTGGTCGTCCTCTGACGCCAATCTCACAGGATGCCTCATGGGCTGATAGCCCCCAACCAGCAACCCCAGTTCAAGACTCACCAAGTACACCCCATCCTTCACCAACGCAAGGTCCCAGTCCAATTGTCAATGACGAGAATTACATGGAGACCACACCATCACCGAAAGCGTCGCCCGTGTTTCAACGGCTTCGCAAAGGCATGAGGCCATCGGTCTCCATGACAACCATCACAGAAGAGGATTCACACCAGTCCAGCTCAGTGGCACGTCAAGTGTTCACTGAAGACAATCCTTCTGTTATGGTTCCTGTGTCTGAAGCTAATGCTTCTGAAGAGATTCCGGCTGCATCAGCCGATGAAAGACAAGAAGAACGTGTTGCCACACCGCCCACAAATCAAGCAGAAAATGTTCTCGAGGAGAATGTGTCCATGCGTGACCCTCCAGCTACTCAAGTGGAGGTTGCGAATACTGAGGCGGCCACCAACAACGCCACTGAAGCCAATGACGTTGCCATGACTGAAGCCAATGTGGCGCCTCAAGTTAACACCGTGAATGAAGCCAATGCTACACCTGCATCCAATGTGCAGCCTGACGCCTCTGCCAATGCCTCTGCTCCTGTACCGTCACCAAGGCCACACACTATTGAGCATGCATTCTATCAAGGCGAACTAGTTCCTGTTAGATGGCCCATTCTGATTCCTCCGCCTGCTCCCGGTCCCCAGTTTGATTATCATGTGGAGCACATGCCTCCGGTTCAGAAACCAAAGCCCAGGTTGCCAAGGTTTCCAGGTACTACATCTGCACCAGGATCGTTCAATGTCAATGGCTTCATTGCACACAACACATTCTTTGCTAGTGCCAAGAACCCATACTCCAAGCCTAGAATATCATCTGATAGGTTCTAGAGTTATCAATAATGAAGCTATTACTCCTGCATTCTATACAACCAGGAGCGCATATTCCCTCACATGCGTCTGGATTCCGAAGCCATTGCTGGCCTGCCCTGCTTAGAAGAAGCACTTGACTGTTTCCGAGATGCAGGCCTGCTGCAGTTTGTCACTGATAAGGAGCACTAGAATGAAGAGCTTCTGCTCCAGTTTCATGCCACTCTCCACATTCGAGGCTACAACAGGGATCCGAAGACATGGGTCCTTGAGTGGATGACAGGAAATGTCCATCATGAAGCCAAAGCCTTTGACCTCATTGAGCTTACCGGCCTATCCACTTCAGGTGAACTCTATGAACCTGGTTGTCAGCTTCACCGCGATGCTGTGGAAAGCATCTTTCAGAAGCCAGAGCCCAACATGAGCCAAATGTTGATCATCATGATGCCACTGCCACATGACGCTGAATATCCAAAGGAATTCTTTGTTGAAGACCTAGAGTATCTGCCCTGAACCATCTATCACACCATTAGGCGAACTCTATGACACATCAAAGGACATTCCTCCTCGGCGAAGCTTGAAGGTGCAATGGAGACATTGGTCTTCCACATTCTCAATGGCAAAAGCTTCAATACTCAGGATTACTTCATTCGCCAGTTTGTTACCTCTGGCTCTAACATCTTTGGTCTGAAATTTTATGCTCCTTGGGTTATGCGTCTGATCAAGCTTGACTCTACTATTGACTATCAACCCTCTGCTTGCAACCATCTTATCTTCCTGCCAGAGGTTGATATGTCAGTCGAAGCCATTTACCCAGAGCCTGCCAAGGAAGCGCTATATCTTCACAATGCAGATCGTCAGAGTTTCTCTCAGGATTTTGAAGGTGTTCAGGCTGCTTCTCGTGTCTATCCATTGGCCGGCAACACTCGCCGTGCACGTACTGAAGCCACAGAAAGCACCATTGCTCCAAGGACTCGCAAGCGATCCCGTGTGCTCAATGACCGAGAGCTTCTTGTGGCCTTGCATCAGAAACAAGACAAGCATCATTTCTGGCTGAAACGACAAATGCAAAGTCTCTCGGAGGATGTCAATCGCATTCGCAATCTTGCCACCAAGAATGCCTTTGTCACTCATGAAACCTGTTGGAGGACTTGGAAGAGTTTGACACTGCTTAGTGCTGAAGCTGATCTTCAAGACGATGGCTTCACCGAAAGATTCAAGTTTGACTCCACTTCTTGTTTTACCAATGTCGAAATGTCTTGTAAACCGGGATTCCGAGTCTGATCGGGTCTTTCTGGGAGAAGGTCTATTTCTTCATTGATCGCGAGAGCTTGTCATGGGCTAAGTTGGGACACCCCTGCAGGGTATAATCTTTCGAAAGCCGTGCCTGCGGTTATAGGCAGATGGGAATTTGTTAATGTCCGGTTGTAGATAACTTGACACCAGATCCAAATTAAAACGCATCAACCGCGTGTGTAGCCGTGATGGTCTCTTTTTGGCGGAGTCCTAGAAGTGAACACGGTTTCTGGGTCATGTTTGACGTAAGTAGGAGTTCAGGATCACTTCTTGATCATTGCTACCTTCACAACCGTTCCGCTTGTTCTCTTCTCGCTCTTATTTGCGTATGTTAGCCACCATATATGCTTAGTCGCTGCTGCAGCCTCACCACTTTACCCCTTCCTTTCCCTTTAAGCTTTGCTAGTCTTGGTACCCATGGTAATGGGATTGCTGAGTCCTCGTGTCTCACAGATTACTACAACAACAGTTGTAGGTACAGGTTATGCGATGATCATGACGCGAGAGCGATGCTTGTTTGCGTTGAGTTCTTCTTCTGCTTCTTCTTCGATCAGGGGATAGGTTCTAGCTCGGCAGCCTGGGCTAGCAGGGTGGATGTCGTTTGAGTTTCTGTTTGTGATTCATCCGTAGTCGGATGATGCTCTGATGTATTGTGACGTTGTATTCATGTGGCATTGTGTGCCTTATGTATGTATCCACATCTATTATGTAATGTTGATGTAATGATATCCACCTTGCAAAAGCGTTTCAATATGCGGGTCTATCCTTGGTGGGACCTTCGAGTTCCTTTTGGATAGGGTCGCATATTAGGCGTGACAAGTTGGTATCAGAGCCTCGACCGACCCTAGGAGCCCCCTTGATTGATCGTGTAGTTTGGCCATTGTTGAGTCTAGAAGAAATCTGTTTTCGGAGTCTAGTTATATCGGAGAGTACGAATTATTTTTACTCCTCAGCCCCTTCGTCGCTCTGGTAAGGAATATTGACATAGGTGTTTTGAATTACTCCTCTTCCCCTTCAAAAATTTTCTTTAGGATCACGCAGTTGGCTTTCCGGTAGTTGTTCCTCGGCTCTTTTCATCCGGTGCATTTCTCGTGAAGTCGACTCGAGCCTCTTCATCGTTCCCGAAGTTGTTTCTTTGTCCTCAGTTGTTTTCTTTTCCCACCCGGCCTCCCTGTTCTTCTTCTCGGAACCGGAGTCCGTTATCGAGTATCCATCCTACTCGTGTGAAGCCTTTGCTTTCTTTCAACCGGTGTTTTCTCTTCAAGATATTCGTCGATTTCCCCTTCCAAGTTGCCTTTGTTTTCCCGCCCTCCCACCCTTTTTCTTCCCGGAGTCTGACTCTCTCTCGACCATCTATTTCATTCGTGTGGAGCTCTTCAGTCTTCTCTCAATTATTTCAACCGGTGAATTCCCGTTTTGTATGACATTCTTCATCTCTTTTCTTCTCCGGTGGACTCAATTCAAGTTTTTCAGGTTGATCATATTCTTTTCCTCGAAGTGTTCTCCTTGCTCGTTTGCCTCTCGCCATTTTATCCTTCCGGAGTGTTCAAGACATCTCAAGAGATTCGTCTGTATTCCAATTAATTCGAGGTTGTCACCTCATTCAAATATTTCAATTGTTTCGGTGCTTCACCTATCTATTCAACATCCTTTCCAACGGTGTTTTCTTTCAGTGGGCCCTAACCCACATGTCTTTTCCCAGGATCTTACCTGACTCTTCTAATTTTCCCGGAGTTATTCTCAATTCTTTTCAAAGTCTGACATAAGAATGAATTTCATCAGTCAGATGCCTTTCCAAGATCGTTTTCAAATTCTTTTCATTGTTGGCTCAACCTTTTCGTGTTTCATTCTACCGGAGTATCTCAATAATTTTGGTGGTGTTTCTCGTCGTCTTTTGAAGATCGAAGAAGAGTTTTCATATCATCCTCTCGAATTATTTCAGTTTGTCTGATATTCTTTCTTACCCATCCAGAGTATTTCAGAAGTTGTTTTCCCATTTCTTTTCACCGGAGTCCATCGTTCCAGAAGAATTCTTCGTCCTCTTATTTCAGCTATCGTCCTCTAAGTATCCCGGTGCTTCGTTCAAGTGTTCTTCAATCAGCTTGTAATCTCTTCGTTCTTGTGCATCTAAATCCCCTCAGGCATATTTGATCGTCCACTTCTTCCCAGTGATTCATCCGCTTTCATCAGTCATTTTCGAATTCTTACGGTGGTTCGTTCAAGATTCTTTTTCCTTGATTATCATATTAATCCATTTCTTCTTTCAATTCTACCGGTGGTTCACGAAGACCTTCTCAAGTTTGCGATATGTCACTTCTCAATCATTTTCAAGAAGAATAAGTAATATGCAAAATCCATTGATTGTCATCAATTTAGTTTGATAAAGGATAAGCATAACATAAATCTTATTCTTATTTCATCCAAATGAGTAATCCCTTCCTTCGGAGTTTGTTCGTGAGGAATAAATTCTAGTTCCAAGTGTTTTCATCTTTTCTTTTCTGGAGTTCAATTTTCCTCGTCCATTTCGTCAGAACCTCCATCAAAATCATCGTAAGATTTAATCTTATTCTCTCATCCTTCATTTTATCTCGTCATCCTTTCGTTACCGGAGTTCTTCATGGTGGTTCTTCAGATTTAATTCATTCTTCAAGATTTCATCAAGATTTTGTTGGTGGAATTCAAGTATCTTTTCTTCTCCGTGCTTTCATTCAACTCTTTCAATTCTTTCCGGAGGTTTTGTGTTGTTCCTTTCATCAAGTGTCATTCCATCGTGTGTAGTTCATGTTCTTTTCCTTCCATTTTCAGCCGGAGTGCTGCTTAAATTCTTTCAGTCTTATTCGTTCCTTATCTCGTTCTAACGAGAGTGCTTTCATATCCTATCTGATTCCGTGAGCTTTCGATTCTCGTCATTCTCGTTGTTCCTCTCTTATTCTGAAGTGCTCTCGATTCTTTGCTTCTTCTCTTGAGTTCTTGTTTCACCTCATCCTTTTTCTCTTCCGTCTCGGTCCTAAGATCTCGGGACGAGATCTCTTGTTAGTGGAGGAGTGTTGTAATGCCCTGGATCCGATGCGCCAGGTGTCTGCCAGTTATTCTTTGTTATTGCCATGTCATTTGCTTGCGTGTTGCATTTTTTCATGTCATCATGTGCATTTCATTTTGCATACGTGTTCGTCTCATGCATCTGAGCCTTTTCCCCGCTGTCCGTTTTGCAATCCGGCGCTTCTATGTCATCCGGCGTCCCCTTCTAGCCTCTCTTCATGTGCGGGTATTAAACTTTCTTGAAATGGCCCGATTCTTGCCAAGTGGCCTTGGTATAGCACCGGTAGACCGCCTGTCAAGTTTCGTGCCATTTGGAGGTCGTTTGGTACTCCAACGGTTAACCGGATAACCGCAAAAGCCTCTCTCTCTTTGCAGCCCAACACCCCTTCCAAAGTGGCCCAAAACCCATCTAACTCCCCTCCATGCTCTCGGTAGTTCGATCACGAACGTGTGGGCGAAAACCGCTCCTCATTTGGACTCTCCTAGCTCCCTCTACCTATAAAACTAGCCCCTCCCCCGAAATTCGCGGTCCAATCCCCCTGAAACCCTAATTTTTCCCCTCCGCGCCGCGCCGGACGCGTCCGCCCGCGCCGGACACGTCCGCCCCGGCCGCCGCGGCCAATCCCCCGCCGACAC
>NC_057813.1:111592935-111650081 GCF_018294505.1 Triticum aestivum
CCCTGCGCGCGACCCCGCGCCCCCCGGTCGGACTCCGCCGCTAGTCACCGTCTGGCGCCGCCGCCACCGGAAAGCGTCGTCTCCGCCGTCTCGCCTTGCGGGGCCTCCTCCTCGCCCGATCCGGTCGGCGACCACCGGATCCGGTCGCCGGCACTCATCCCCGCCGCCAACGACCTCCTCTGGCGGCCCCACGCCTCGCCGGAGCCCCGCCAGCGCCGCCGTCGTCCCGCTTGGGAGCGGCCTCATCCCGCTCGACGCCGCCGCTCGCGTCTCCGTGGGCCGCGTCCCACGCGAGGCCCAGCCCAGCAGCCACCAGGCCCAGGCGCGCCTCTGCCCCGGCCTGCATCCCCATCCAACCGGCCCAGGTGGCCCAACGTGAGCACCCCCCCTCTTTGCAGCGCATGTGCATTTTATAGCTAAATCATGCCCGTCTGTTTTTTTTTCAAAAATCCACTAAGTCCCAGGATTTCAGTATTTTCATGCCATGTTCATCATGCCGTATCTCTGCATCCGTAGCTCCGTTTCGTGCATATAATATGTCAAATTGTTCGCCTCGACGAGTACATCATTTCATTCCATTGCATCATATTCATTTGAGGTCATCTTGATGCCTGAATTATCGTTGTAAGAGTGCTTCATAATGTTTTCTGCTGTCTGTTAACAGAACGAGCTCTTTTGTCATTTTTGCCATGATTGATGTATGCATGCTATGAGGTTGATGTCTTCATGTGTTTTGAACTATGCCATGTCTTCTTTATAGAGGTGCTTACCATGTATTTTTGTGATCAATATGATGACTAGCACGAGCATGCAAACTAGGCATCGTGATGTTGCTGATTTTAGTCCCTGTTCTGCTGTTATTTTGATGCCATGTAAACATGTCGCTACAGAAATATCCATGCATAATTTGAGATACTTTAGTAAGGGTGTTTTGAACAATAGGTTATTGTCTATCCATTCATGGCCTTGGTTGCAATTATGGAGTAGTCTAGCCTGTCATTTTCGTGCTCTACTTTTACTTCAAAATGTTTCCTAGCAGATTGTTTACATGTTATTCAATTTTACCAAGGTTGCTATAGTTGATCCTTGCATGCTATGGACTTGTTCTTGACTTGGTTTGTTTCACAAACATGTCTTCTTGTTGATGCTATGCTTATCTTGTCATGCAATGACTTGTGGTGAGTGAATCGAGCTTGTTAAGTAGGGTTCATGATGTTGCTCTTTTGCTAGGCTGAATCTGTTATTTCGTGATGCTATATAAACATGTTTCTACTAATCATTCTATGCATAATCTGGAGATGCTCTATAAATATGTTTTGATCTACATGTCATCCTCTATCCATCAATGCCCCTGGTTGTATTTATAGGTTGATGTAGCTTGTTTATATCTTGCTCCAAAGTTGCTTGAAAATGTTGTTGTCAGCCTGTTAACATTAAGTTCACTTGTTACCATGGTTGTTCCTAGTGTTCCATGCATCCTATGACCTTGCTATTGCCATACTTAGCTTCATAAATATGTCTTCTTACTATTGGGTGCCTTACCATGCCATGTATTTCTCTGTAGTGAGTTACACAAGCTCATCTACATGCCTTCATAATTATGTTCCTGCCATGTATGAATCTGTAATAATAACTTGCTACGTTTACGTGAGTGCCATCATATTTTCTGATCCCTTTTGGCTTATGGTCACTAAGGGACTTTTGATCTATGCAATTAGTAGATTCATGTCATGCCTTTGTTTGCCATGATAAGTTCCTGTAACATGTTGTTTGATAGCTTTGAGCATTGCATCGTGATGTTATTTTCTGCAAAGTCTGAAATTGTTGTAACTTGCAATCTTTCCATGTGTGTTTGAGCATGTTCTAGTGATTTTTAGAGATAGTTCAGTGTTCATGTTTTGTTGTGCTTTACCTGTACATCATGCCCATGGCTTTTGTTATTATGTTGGGGTGCTGTAGCATGTTGTTTTGATGCTTACAATATGCCTAGTTGCTGTTTTGGACAGATTGTAGCTATAACTTGTTTCATGTGTGTGTGTTGAACCGTTGCTCCGTTTTGAGTGTGCTCTATATGAAGCTTGCTTAGAATTGCATGTAGTTTCATATTATCATGTTGCATCCTTGTTTTGAGGTGTTTGCTTGATGTTTGTATGCATTTTGCATCAATGCCATGTTTAACTTGTTTTGTTCATATCTTCTAGGCCGTAGCTCCGAATTAAATGAACTTTATATGTAACTTGACTAGAATCTCGTGTAGATCATCTTTGTGCATCTTAACTTGATGTTTAACAACTTGAACATAAGGATTATTCAGATCTGGACAAATTTCGAAATATGCATATGAGGACTTACCGGAATTGTTATATGTTGTTCCCGGCCTCATTTAAACTTGCCTTGATGTGTTGCTCTTGTTTGCATCATCTCTTGCCATGAGTAGCTTCATATAGCTTTGTCATGTATCATGCTTGTTGTGCATCATGCCTTGTTCATGTGTGGTGTGTTTACCTTTGTTGTGTGCTTCTTCTCGATAGTTCCCGTTTCGTTGCGATCGTGAGGATTCATTCGTCTACGCTTGGTTCATCTTCGTGGCTTCATCCGTTCGTCTTCTTCATGGACTCGTTCTTCTTCCTTGCGGGATTTCAGGCAAGATGACCGCTACCCTGGATCTCACTACTATCATTGCTATGCTAGTTGCTTCGTTCTATCGCTATGCTGTGCTACCTATCACATGTTTATCAAGCCATCCCAAATTGCCATGAACCTCTAACCTTTGACACCTTTCCTATGCAAACCATTGTTTGGCTATGTTACCGCTTTGCTCAGCCCTCTTATAGCGTTGCTAGTTGCAGGTGAAGTTGAAGATTGCTCCATGGTGGACAGGATTTTAATTGGGATATCACAATATCTCTTATATTATTAATGCATCTATATACTTGGAAAAGGGTGGAAGACTCGGCCTTATGCCTGGTGTTTCTGTTCCACTCTTGCTGCCCTAGTTTCCGTCATACCGGTGTTATGTTCCTGGATTTTGCGTTCCTTACGCGGTCGGGTGATTTATGGGACCCCCTTGACAGTTCGCTTTGAATAAAACTCCTCCAGCAAGGCCCAACTTTGGTTTTACCATTTGCCTCACCTAGCCCTTTTTCCCTTGGGAATCGCGCTCTTGAGGGTCATCTTTATATTATTATCCCCCCCCCCCGGGCCAGTGCTCGTCGTGAGTGTTGGTCCAAACTGTCGGCCGCCGGTGGCCACCAGGGGCAACTCTGGGCTGGCCTACCGGAAGTCTGGACAATCCGGTGTGCCCTGAGAACGAGATATGTGCAGCTCCTATCGGGATTTGTCGGCACATCCGGGAGGCTTTGCTGGTCTTGTTTTACCATTGTCGAAATGTCTTGTAAACCGGGATTCCGAGTCTGATCGGGTCTTCCTGGGAGAAGGTCTATTCCTTCGTTAATCGCGAGAGCTTGTCATGGGCTAAGTTGGGACACCCCTGCAGGGTATAATCTTTCGAAAGCCGTGCCTGCAGTTATAGGCAGATGGGAATTTGTTAATGTCCGGTTGTAGATAACTTGACACCAGATCCGAATTAAAACGCATCAACCGCGTGTGTAGCCGTGATGGTCTCTTTTTGGCGGAGTCCGGGAAGTGAACACGGTTTCTGGGTCATGTTTGACGTAAGTAGGAGTTCAGGATCACTTCTTGATCATTGCTAGCTTCATGACCGTTACGCTTGTTCTCTTCTCGCTCTTATTTGCGTATGTTAGCCACCATATATGCTTAGTCGCTGCTGCAGCCTCACCACTTTACCCCTTCCTTTCCCTTTATGCTTTGCTAGTCTTGGTACCCATGGTAATGGGATTGCTGAGTCCTCGTGGCTCACAGATTACTACAACAACAGTTGCAGGTACAGGTTATGCGATGATCATGACGCGAGAGCGATGCTTGTTTGCATTGAGTTCTTCTTCTGCTTCTTCTTCGATCAGGGGATAGGTTCCAGGTCGGCAGCCTGGGCTAGCAGGGTGGATGTCGTTTGAGTTTCTGTTTGTGATTCATCCGTAGTTGGATGATGCTCTGATGTATTGTGATGTTGTATTCATGTGGCATTGTGTGCCTTATGTATGTATCCACATCTATTATGTAATGTTGATGTAATGATATCCACCTTGCAAAAGCGTTTCAATATGCGGGTCTATCCTTGGTGGGACCTTCGAGTTCCTTTTGGATAGGGTCGCATATTGGGCATGACACACTGTTTCTTATATTCCCGGAGATCCGTAACTCCGATTGGGCTGAAATTTTAACACAATTTCTACCCAAATATTAGCTTTCTTGCGGTGAAAGAAGCACAGCAACTGCCTTACGGGGTGGCCATGAGGGCCCAGGACGCGCCCCCCTGCCTCGTGGCCCCCTCGGGCATCGTCTCGCGTTGATTCTTCTTCCCAAAAATCATAAATATTCCAAAAAAAATCTCCATCAGTTTTTATCCCGTTTGGACTCCATTTGATATGGGTTTTCTGCGAAACAAAAAACATGCAACAAACAGGAACTGGCACTGGGCACTAGATCAATATGTTAGTCCCAAAAATTGTATAAAAGGTTGCCAAAAGTATATGAAAGTTGTATAATATTGGCATGGAACAATAAAAAATTATAGATACGACGGAGACGTATCACCTTACGACGCTGACCATCATTCTGTGTATTGGTATTGGCCACAAAATCTGAATTACTATCGGCCTTGCGCTTACCATTCCCCCCCTGACTCACAGGGTTATGCTGCTGACCCTTGGTGTTGCCACTCTTCTCTCCCTTTCCCGGCTTTTCATCATCAGACTTGGGGTCCTTGGTACTATCAAAGTCGGCGTATTTAACTAAAGCTGCCATCAGCTCCCCCATATCATTGCAGTGGCGCTTGAGCCGCCCTAGCTTCTGTTTAAGAGGCAAAAAACAACAATTCTTCTCTAACATCAGGAATGCTGAGCCGGCATTGATGTTATCGGATGAGTGCAGGATAGCCATGACCCAACGCACCCAATGGGCCATTGACTTGCCGTCTTCTTGGGCGCAAGCATCCAAATCCACAATCGACATGGGATGTTTGCATGTATCTTTAAAATTCTGGATAAACCGGGCTTTCAGCTCAGCCCACGACCCGATGGAATTGGCAGGCAACCCTTTTAACCAAGTACAGGCCGTCCCATCCAACATCATGGTGAAGTACTTGGCACACGCAGCATCGCTGACCTCCAATAGTTCCAAGGCCATCTCGTAACTCTCAATACATGCCGCAGGGGGTAAGTCGGCTGTGTAGTTAGGCACCTTACGAGGTCCTTTGAAATCCTTGGGCAGACGTTCATTATGCAGAGCCGACACTAAACATGGTACACCCGTGGTTCTAGAGGTCACGCCTGCCTCCACTGAAGTCGTCGGATAAGACGGAAGATGTTGATGAGCTGCCCGCTAAGCCGCCAACTCAGCTTCTCGACGTGCCCTGTCCTGGTCCACCAAATCCTGAGCACCATCGCGCGCTGGGTCATGTCCATGCAGCTGGTTACGGCACTTGTTACTGCTTGAAACGGTCGGTGAGTCCATGTGTCTGCTATAACTCCGGCTTGGGCGAGGGGTCGAGTGAATCCTCTCATGACTGTAAGAATATGCCTCCTCCTGCACCAATGCTGCGTGAAGAAGCTCTCTAGCCCTCCGCATTTCAACCACAGCTGGAGAATTGCCTTCAACTGGGGGAGTCGCGAATCATGTCGCCGCAGCGATCATATTAGCCAAAGGGTTGGAATAATGACCCGGTGATGTCGACACATACTGAGGTGGAGTATTATTTAGACAAGGTGGCTCCGACGTGTGCGGTTGATCCGGTGCTCCAGCCCCAGGTGCTTCAACCCGGTTTATCTCTGGTTGGTTACTGGTCCCCGCTCCAGGCATGCAAAAGAGGTTTCTCGCCTCGTAAACTGGAGGTAGACGAGACTGATGCCTCCTCCTCATGACTTCATTTGAAGTGTTTTGATCCATCGTAAGCCGGAAAGCCTCTGACTGAATCCGTTGTGCCTGAGCATCTAGGGCAGCCCGCTCCGTGGCCATCCCGACGTTCTCTACATTCAGCTCCTCCTTGGCATGTGCTATCTCATCACGCAACTTTGCAACTTCCGCGTTGTGCTGAACTTGATTTGCCGGGTTAACCTCCGTTGTTACCAAGGTTGTCAGATTATCCAGCAAATCAGTCAAGACCTAAGTCGGTGGGTGCCTCGGGCCTCCTGCCCCAGCTGCCATCGCCGTTGCCGACCCGGAGACCATTGCTGCCACAGTCGAAGAATTCTGTGCGGGCTGTGTACCGGCCATGAAGATTGCGACCCTATTCGGCGGCTCATAGGGGTCCGGAATATTGTCGCGATCGGAACATCCCCCAAGCCTGCCGTCTTGCAGTTGATACAATGAAGTAGTCTCGCCCGTGGACGACTCACCATCATAATAGATGGCTGTCTCATCCCAGACACAGATCTATCCTCAAATTCTGCCCCATGATGAATCCGATGAAGGCACGCTTCACGGCGGGCTGAACTCGAGCGGGTCGTGCACGCTGAGCCGTCTCGATGATGTCGGTGCAGATGTCTGGCTCAGGGCCTGGCCCATTGATCTTGTCGATGAAGACGTGGATTCCGCCGAAGGGGACCCGGTACTCGTACTCAATTGAGACGGCCTCGGGGCCCCAGCCTGCATCGTCGATGTAGAGCTTGCCGCAACAACTCTTGGTCATTCGGCCCACAACTTATCCCTTGATCCCTTCGGAGCTGCCCTTCAAGAACTCAAAACCACCATGCGCTGGCCCCACGGTGGCGCCAACTGTCATGGAATTATCACGACAGATGTCCTAGTGTGAGGACTTAGTCATGGATCCATCGCAAGTAGGTTATCTTAAAGGGGTTAAATGGGACAAAGGACACAGAGAGTTTATACTGGTTCGGCCCCTTGTGGTGAAGGTAAAGGCCTAATCCAGTTTGAGGTGGTATTGCTTATGTCTCGTTTACCAAGGAGCGAATACGCTTGACCTAGCTTTCGATCTCTTGTTTCTTGCCCTAAACCACCGCCGGGTCATCCCTTTATATACACAGGTTGACGCCCAATGGCTCACGGAGTCCCGGCCGGCTCATAAACAACGTGTCCGGCTCGGTGACTAAATATACTTGCCTTACAATATAAGTCATACACATATGGCGGTTTACCCCTATGGGCCTTAAATCACCTTAGGGCTTTAGGCCCTTGCTTCATGGACCGCCATCTTCGACATCCTCATGGGCTTTATATTGATGAACCGTCGTAGGTATAACTCGGCCTCTCCTGGGAGGGTCATACCCAATAGTCATATCCCGAACAGAGGGGTTCTCATCCATGCTTCACAATGCAGAGTTGAATGGCTCACTTAAAGGAATAAAGATCTGGAGAGAAGCACCTAGTATTAGTCATATGTTCTTTGTTGATGACTCACTGTTATTAATGGAAGCAAGTGCTGAAAGCACCCACCAAGTTATCTGCATCCTGAACACATACGAAGTGGTCTCAAGCTAGATGGTGAATAAAGAAAAATCGTCAATTCTTTTCAGCAAAAACACAAGGTCGAAGAAGAAAGAGGAGATGAAGAATATAATGCATATTACCTCTGAAGGTCTAACGTCAAAGTACCTGGGAGTTCCATCATATGTTGGAAAATCCAAATCAAGGACATTCGATTATGTGAAAGATAGGGTGTGGAAGAAGATTCAAGGTTGGAAGGAAAAACTGCTATGTAAACCGGGAGAAGTAGTAATAAAGGAGGTTGCACAAGCAATTCCGGTTTATTTGATGGCATGTTTCGACCTCACTAAATCAGTATGTGAGGAACTAAGCGCTATGATTAATAGGTACTAGTGGTGTCAAATGGATAAGAAGAACAAAGTACACTGGGTCAGCTGGGTGAAACTGACAAAATCAAAAAGAATTGGAGGGTTGGGATTTAGAGACCTTCACTTGTTCAACCTTTCCATGCTTGCAAGACAAGCATGGAGGCTGCTCCAAAATCCATTCTCACTCTGTGCATGAGTTCTCTCAGCAAAGTATTGCCCAAATACATCAATCCTGGAAGCGGAGGAAAAAAGGGACATCTCCTACACTTGGCGGAGCATCTTAAAAGGGATGCAACTATTGAAAAGGGGGATTATAAGGAGAGTTGGCATTGGCAATAATATCAACATCTGGTCAGAACCTTGGATCCCAAGAGGTATCACTAGAAAGATCACTACTCAAAAAAGGCAGGAACTTAATAAACATGGTCGCTAACCTGATTGATCCTGCTACAAATACTTGGATGAAGACATAGTGAAGCAAATGTTTCTACCAGAAGATGCAAAGGTGATATTGCAAATTCCTACTGAAGAGCATACCTAAGATTTCATATCATGGCATTACGACAAAAAATGTATTTTCTCCATAAAATCTGCCTATAGATTAGCAGTGGATAGCACAGCTTATGAATCTCTTGCATGACTAACTTCCTCCTCACGTGCAGATGAAGACGTGGATGGTTTTAACTCGCTAAAGTTATGGGCGCTACCCCTCCCGAACAAAGTACTCCATTTCTTGTGGCGCCTGTCTACTCACAGCTTACCATTGCGAACGAAACTTCACTACAGAGGTATGAAAGTGGATACTCTTTGCCCTCTGTGTTTTAGGTTGGACGAAGATGTTGGGAATTGTTTTCTTAAATGCAAGAAAGTAAAGGAGGTGTGGAGGAAAGCTCTGCTGGAACATGTTAGACTACAACTAATTAATTGAAATGATGCCATAAGCTTTATGGATACAATTATTAGCTTAAATGAGGAAGATAAAATTAAAACATGCATCCTTCTTTGGCTTTGGTGGCACCAGAGAAATAAGGCAAACATGGGAGATACTATTGAAACTTCTGATGAGCTATCTTCCTTAATTAATTACCATGTCATGATTGTTTTGAAGGAGAAGAAAACAGAAGGAAAACAGAAGCAACAAACTACACATAAATGGTCCTGACCTCCACCCGGAACCTTGAAAGTTAACACATATGGTGCGTTCAAAATGACTCAAATACTGGGGGATGGGGCTTTGTAACTAGAGATGAACATGGAGAAGTTAAGGCTGCTGGAGCAAGCAATCCGGAGAGGGTCATGGATGCACTACATGCTGAAGCTTTGGCACTGATGCATGCCATCAACATAGCAAGTCAAATGGGATTCCACAAAGTGCTGTTTGAAACTGATTCCGCACAACTGAAGACTGCGGTAACAACTGAAGAATATGATTTGGCGGTTCTAAGATCTATATTTAGAGATATAAAATTTCAGTTGTGTGTAGGTTTCGCTGATGTATGTGTCATTTCGTGTCCTCGGACTTGTAATTCTGTAGCGCATTTCTTAGCTACGCATGGTGCTAATCTGGAAGCTGGAACCTATGAGACTTGGCTGGGACAGGTACCAGACTTAATACTGAATGTTATTGCTGGCAATTTGCCCAACGGCACTTTATAATGGAATACAATGTGTTCCTTTCAAAAAAAGAATGAAAAGGCTCGTTGTTCCCCACTAGACTCCGCCACCGCTGGCACTGCCGCCTCGCTCGTGGTGCCGTGATCTGCCGACCTCGCGCCAAATCATCGTCGTGATTGGATGGCCTATGACCTCAGGCTCATTTGTCGCCGGTTCGCCGCCACGGACCTTGTGCCCCTTCACTGTTGCCGGTTCATTGATCTCCTGTGTATCTGCCTGCATTGCTGATGATTCGAGGACCTCACCCGCACCTCCGGTGGCTCGTCGCCATCATCATCCCAGTATGCGTCTCCATCCCGTCGACTAAAACTTCCTTGCTCCATCACCTCCCGAAGGTAAGAACAAGCTTCTAAATTTTTGAAATAAGTGTAAAAACTGATTCTCTTGCTGCATATGTATGAATAGTTACGCTTGCAATTTTTGTGTCCAGTTTCTTTGTTGCTTCTGAAAGAAGAATGCATCTGACAACAACAGAATTAAAACTTGAATCTATGGACCAATTTGAACTGATTTATCTTATGATTGGTGAATATGAAAGAATACACATTGCCACACATTGCCGGTCATGAAGTCCCACCAAGTCGCAACATAAGAAAATAGAAATCCTTACAGTGCCAAACAAAAGGAACTCCTACCTTACTAGCTACCTATACTCTACCATTCTGAACATTTTTAGAGTACAAACTATAGCATCCAAAATAATTTTGACTACAACCAAAATGGGTCAGCATCTGTGTCTTCAGCAATAGGAGTTGTCAACATATCAATGAAACATTCCATGAACTCGTATTTTTCAGAGCTTGCTTCATTCGGTATTGGTTTGGCCCGTTTTGCTGATTTATTTGAGACAACCTTCTTTACCGAACTAGTATGTAACATTATGTTCTCATTTTCTTCCTGTTGGCTGATGGAAAAATCTTCTCTTTCTTTTCTCGCTGTGGTGGCAGATGGTGTTTTCCTTGTTCTCTTGTGTTGCCTCTCAAGGAAACTTTTTTTCCTTTTAGAGACTTACTTCTCAACAACTTTTTCTTGAGACATGCAACACTCAAAAATTCATTTGATTTGAGTCACCTTTGCAACACTCGACATTTCATTTGATGTTTGAGTCACCCAGACATGGCATCTTTCTTCAACATTAGTTGTGCATACACCCAATGTCGGGAATATCGCTTATCGGGAACTTATCGGTTAACCCAAGATAAGAGGTAAATCGGCCAGCTTATCGGCATGTTGGCCGATTTATCGCCATATGGCTGCTTTATCGTCCAATTTATCTTATCAGTCAGACAACAGTAAGCGATAAATCAGTCACTTTACCAGAATATCGACCGATATCTTGAACAGTGCATGCACCCAATAGTTCTTTCACTTGCTTAGTAGTACCAATAAGTGCATTCTCGATGACAATAGAACATTACTCGGAGTTGGCTCCTAGAGTTGCCAACTCACAACACATGTGTATAGGAAAATTATATCGGGTGATGGCATCCAACTTTGGATTTTTCAGCTACAGTTCGTCCACAACAATCTTTAATGGATCCTGACCGTGCTTCTCTTGTTCATCACTTCAAAATTTAGTGTGCCAGCAATAACTTGATATTCATTAATTCAAGAACTTTCAAAGCATGAGCACACAAAATTCCTACTCTCTCAAACTGCCCACAACTACATGAAGTCGTTTGTTGGTGATTGTCTCCAACAACTTTGTATTGTTGTTCAAATGTTGCATATTGCCCATCAACAAGCCTTCCAATCTTAACCATGTATTCATTGTCTTGAGGTAGTATATGAGCACATGCTGCCATTAACCTCCCATATTCTGTTCGAAAAGCTTCAAATATAGCAGGAGTATGAAGACTATTGGCTTTTTGCAACATTAGTGTGGGGATCTTGATTCTAGGTAGACTCTTCCCAGAATCGTACTCTAAATTTATCTCAGTGTCTATTTTCACTTTCACGGCTCTTTCAAAATGATGGAAAAAGCAGTCGATATCCAAATCTGACTTGAGATGGTTCTTTAGGTCATTGTTCAAACTTTCAGTTAGTTGTGTGCTTCGCATTCTCAATGTGAAAGCATCTCTCATAAAACATTCTTCCCACTTATTTACCTTATAAATAATATCCATCCATTTGATTTTTCACATTTCGTCTCATAACATTAAAAGCATCTTCAAATGTTTCTAGGTCTTCATATTCATACATACAAGCACTGAAATCTTTGAGAAGAGATGATTTATTTTCCTCATTATCTCCCTCATCCACATTGTCTTTGTTGTCTTCACTATTCTTTTTGCTGGATAGGTACATGATAGCATTTTGCATAATGTGGAAAGTGCACAGTCCATGTATTGATTCTGAAAAAACATGCCCAACTGCCTTCCCCATAGCGCTATCTTGGTCGGTAAATATGGTGTGTGGCTGCTTTTTGTTATGTACCGATAAGAAGGCACGAAAAACCATTTGAAAGATTCAAATGTCTCATTACAAAGAAGTGAAGCACCAAATACTAATGTTTCTCTTAAATGACTGAATCCAACAAACACACCAAATGGCATGTACTCCTTATTTGTCCCAAAAGTAGTGTTAAAGGCCATAACATCACCAAAATGAGCATAATCTATGATCATTTTAGCATCAGCCCAGTCATTTGTTCCTCACTGTCTGATTGCATAACAAATTGAAAGGAAGGATTCTCAATGGCTTTATCTTGAAACTACTTCAACATACTTCCACCCTCACTGTACTTCAATTCTCTTTGGCACTTTGTTCGCAAGTGGTTCTCGTGATCTACGCGTGTTTAAGTCAGACCAGCTAATCCACCAAAACATCCACTAGCAAATTCATTAGCATTTTCTCGTGCAATACCTAAGTCATCAACAATTTCAATTTCAAAAGCTTGCACCTCAGAGATCATTCTTTGGGATGGCAACAAGTGGAATGCTTCTAGCAGCTGAAGCATGTGATTATGTTGAAGACAAAGATCATATATTTTGTAATATCCAACTTTTTGGTCTATTGTAAGAGACATGCGGACTTGTCAATCAGTTCTAATTTCAGCTCGGCGTATCTTAGTTAGGTTATTGATACGTCTCCAACGTATCTATAATTTTTGATTGTTCCATGTTATTGTATTATCCATCTCGGATGATTTATATGAATTTATATGCTATTTTATATTATTTTTCGGACTAACTTATTAACCTAGAGCCTAGTGCCAGTTTCTGTTTTTTCCTTGTTTTTTAGTTTTCCAGAAAAGGAATATCATACGGAGTCCAAATGAACTAAAAATTTATGGTGATTTTTTATGGACCAGAAGAAGCCCCCGAAGCACAAGAGTTGGGCCAGAAGAGTCCCGAGTCAACGAAAAGGGTGGAGGATGCGCCCACCCCCCTAGGGCGTGCCCCTTGCCTTGTCGCTGACTCGTGGACCCCCCCTGACGTAAACCGATGCCAAAAATTCCTATAAATGCAGAAACCCCCAAAAAGAAACCTAGATTGAGAGTTCTGCCGCCACAAGCCTCTGTAGCCACGAAAAACCAATCGGGAGCCCGTTCCGACACCCCGCAGGAGGGGGAAACCATCACCGGTGGCCATCTTCATCATCCTGGCGGTCTCCATGACAAGGAGGGAGTATTTCACCCTCGGGGCTGAGCGTATGTACCAGTATCTATGTGTTTGATCTCTCTCTCTCTCTCTCTCTCTCTCTCTCTCTCTCTCTGTCTGTCTCTCGTGTTCTTCATTTGGCACAATCTTGATGTACAGCAAACTTTTTTACTATAGTTGGATCTTACGGTGTTCTTCCGTCTCTACATTGTGATGAATTGAATCTTTTCCTTTGAGGTTTTGTTATGTCGGATTGAATCTTTGGATGTGAGAGCAGTTGATGTATGTCTTGCGTTGGGATATCCCTGGTGACAATGGGATGTTCTATTGATCCACTTGATGTATGTTTTGGGTTATCAACTTGCGGATTCCTGTGGTGACATTGGCGTAATCTATGCATAGGGGTTGGTACACGTTTTCATATTCCTTTCTCCGATAGAAATCTTGGGATACTCTTGAAGTTCTTTGTGTTGGATTGAATATTATGAATCTGAGATTGTGTGATGCATATCATATAATTGACCCACGACTTGTGGTGACATTGGAGTATCTAGGTCACATTAATTGATGTGTATCATATGGTGTTATTTTACTACGAACTCTAGGGCTGTTTGTGACACTTATAGGAATAGCTCAATGGATTGATTGGAAATAATAACTTTGAGGTGGTTTTGTACCCTACAAGCAATTTCATCTTATGTACTCCGCGATAGGAACTTTGGAGTGATTCTTCGTTGCACATTGAGGGATTGTTATATGATCCAGTTATGTTATCATTGTTGAGAGAACTTGCACTAGTTAAAGTATATGAACCCTAGCCCTTGTTTTCAAGCATTGCAATGCCGTCTTTGCTCACTTTTATTACTAGTTACCTTGCTATTTTTATATTTTCAGATTACAAAAACCTATATCTACTATCCGTATTACGCTTGTATCACCATCTCTTCGCCGAACTAGTGCACCTATACTATTTACCATTGTATTAGGTGTGTTGGGGACACAAGAGACTCTTTGTTATTTGGTTGCAGGGTTGTTTGAGAGAGACCATCCTCATCCTACGCCTCCCATGGATTGATAAACCTTAGGTCATCCACTTGAGGGAAATTTGCTACTATCCTACAAAACTCTGCGCTTGGAGGACCAACACGAGTCTTCAAGAAAAAGGTTGCATAGTAGACATCAAGCTCTTTTCTGGCATCGTTGACGGGGAGGTGACTGCTTGAAGGTATATCTTTAGATCTTGCAATTGAATCTTCTAGTTTCTTGTTTTATCACTAGTTTAGTCTATAAAAGAAAACTACAAAAAAATGGAATTGAGGTTGCCTCATATGCTTCATCTATTTAATGTATTTTGTGAAAATAATGGAAAGGAAAATTGTGCTCAAGTGTTAGAAGAAAAATTCTATATAAAGTTTGGCATAAAATCTTTGTATGATAAGCATGATTGCAATGTTGTTAGTATGAATTCTTTGAATATCCATGATGCTAATGATATGCAATGCTATAAGCTGGGGGATGTTTTGTTTGATGAATATGATACTTTTAGTACTCCAAGTTTTGATAAGAATATTTATTATGATGAAAGCATGCCTCCTATTTATGATGATTGTATTGATGAAAGTGGATTTGGAGAGGTCATGACTTTATTTAGTGATGAATCCACTATTTCGGAAGAGGTTCCAATTGATTATGAGAACAAAGTTGCTATCTATGATGATTATTATGATGACATGTACGCTATAAAGAATAATGATAACCATGAAACTTGTCATCTTGATTTTAATTTTCAATTGGATTATGCCTCACATGATAGTTATTTTGTTGAGTTTGCTCCAACTACTATTCATGAGAAGAAATTTGCTTATGTGGAGAGTAATAAAAATTCAATGCTTGTGCATCATGAAAATAATGCTTTATGTGATAGTTATATTGTTGAATTCATTCATGATGCTACTAAAAATTATTATGAGGGGGGAATATATGCTTGTAGGAGTTGCAATAATATCAAGTTTCCTCTCTATGTGTCGAAAGATTTGAAGTTATGCTTGTTTTGTCTTCCTATGCTAGTTGATTCTTGTTCCCATAGCTCACAAAATCCCTAGGCATAGGAAGTGTGTTAGACTTAAATGTGCTAGTAATATGCTTCATGATGCTCTCTTTATGTTTCAATTCTTATCTTTTATGTGAGCATCATTGAAATCATCATGCCTAGCTAGAAAGACATTAAAGAAAAGCGCATGTTGGGAGACAACCCAATATTTACCCCTACTGTTTTTTTGTGTAGACATGATTATGCTACTGTAGTAATCATGTTTTATAGCTTTTGTTTTAATAAAGTGCCAAGTAAAGCCTTTGGGATAGTGTGGATGATAGTTGACTTGATTCTGTGCAATAAAAAAACTTTTGCGCTCAGTACAGGAATTTGCAAAATTCACTGGAACGTGATTTTGATCTAAATTTTTGACACGTGATACCTATAAAACTTGAATATGTTTTCCTAATTTTTCAAAAAAAATGGAGTTACATAGGTATGGAAAGTTTCCAGATTACTACAGACTGTTCTATTTTTGACACATTATGTTTTCTTTGTGTTGTTTGCTTATTTTGATGAATCTATGAGTAGTATCAGAGGGTATGAACCATGGAGAAGTTGTAATACAGTAGATATAACACCAATATGAATTTAGAATGAGTTCACAACAATACTTATGTGGTGATTTGCTTTCTTATACTAACGAGTCTCATAAGATTTTCTGTTGAGTTTTGTGTTGTGAAGTTTTCAAGTTTTGGGTAAAGTTTCGATGGACTACGGACTAAGGAGTGTCAAGAGCCTAAGCTTGGGGATGCCCAAGGCACCCCAAGGTAATATTCAAGGACAACCAAGCATCTAAGCTTGTGGATGCCCCTGATGGCATCCCCTCTTTCGTCTTCGTCTATCAGTAATTTTACATGAGGCTATATTTTTATTCACCACATGATATGAGTTTTTCTTGGAGTGTCATTTTATTTTATTTATATTTACTTCCTTTTATTCAGAGACATGTTTTCTATCTTTTAGTTCAATAGAAAGGTCAATTATAGCATTTACCATGCTTATTTTACAAGTCTATATGTTGCTGTTTTGAAAACAGAAAGTTTGTTGTTATGTTTTGAATATTGGTGAATAGTCAGAACATGATAAAATCTTGAATTTTTTACACAATGAGTAACAACAAATTTTCTATAGGGTGGTCAGTTTTCAGAATTCTGGAGTTAGGAAAGTATGATTCCTCTTGCATTCTTTACAGACTGTTTTGTTTAGGCAGTTGCTGTTATGTTTGCATTGTTTGCATATGTTTGCTTATTTAATGATTCTATTCGAGGATTGGAGTATTAAATATGAAGAGGCATTTAGTATGCAATGTCAAATTATAATTTTAGTGATTTTCTACAATAGAGAATTATAAGGTTTTGCATGGATTTATACTAACTTATCCCACGAGTTCTTATTGAGTTTTGTGTGGATGAAGTTTTTAAGATTTAGGGAAACTGTGATATGAGAGGAATTAAAGAGACACAAAAGCTCAAGCTTGGGGATGCCCCGGTTGGCATCCACCTTTCATCTTCAACAACTATTGGCCAATTTTGGCTAAGCCTAAGTTTTTGCTTCTTCACATGATATGTGCTATCCTTGCAATGTCATTTTATTTTGTTTTGCTTGCTGTTTGAATAAAGTACCCAAGATCTGAAATTTTTAAATGTTAGTGAGTCTTCACGTAGTTACATAATTATTCGACTACTCATTAATCTTCACTTATATCTTTTGGAGTAGTTTGCCATTTGCTCTAGTGCTTCACTTATATCTTTTTAGAGCGCGGCGGTGGTTTTATTTTGAAAAATTGATGAACTCTCATGCTTCACTTATATTATTTTGAGAGTATCTCTAAACATCATGGTAATTTGCTTAGGTTATGAATTTAGTCTAATATGATGGGCATCCAAGAGGGATATAATAAAAACTTTCATATAAAATGCATTGAATACTATGAGAAGTTTGATTCCTTATGATTGTTTTGAGATATGAGGATGGTGATATTAGAGTCATGCTAGTGAGTAATTGTGGATTGTAGAAATACTTGTCTTGAGGTTTGTGGTTCCCATAGCATGCACGTATGGTGAACCTTTATGTAACGAAGTTGGAGCATGATTTGTTTATCGATTGTCTTCCTTATGAGTGGCGGTCGGGGACGAGCGATGGTCTTTTCCGACCAATCTATTCCCCTAGGAGCATGCTTGTAGTACTTTGTTTCAATGACTAATAGATTTTTGCAATAAGTATGTGAGTTCTTTATGACTAATGTTGAGTCCATGGATTATACGCACTCTCACCCTTCCACCATTGCTAGCCTCTCTAGTACCATGCAACTTTCGCCGGTGCATTACGCCCACCATACACCTTCCTCAAAACAACCACCATACCTACCGATTATGGCATTTCCATAGCCATTCCGAGATATATTGCCATGCAACTTCCACCGTTCCGTTTATTATGACACGCTTCATCATTATCATATTGCTTTGCATGATCATGTAGTTGGCATAGTATTTGTGGCAAAGCCACCGTTCATAATATTCATACATGTCACTCTTGAGTCATTGCACATCCCGGTACACCATCAGAGGCATTCATATAGAGTCATATTTTGTTCTAAGTATCGAGTTGTAATTATTGAGTTGTAAGTAAATAAAAATGTGATGATCATCATTATTAGAACATTGTCCCATGTGAGGAAATAAAAAAAGAGGCCAAAGAAGACAAATAGAAAAAAAGTGGCCAAAGAAGGCATTCAAAAAAAAGAGAGAAAATAGAGAAGGGGAAATGTTACTATCCTTTGCCACACTTGTGCTTCAAAGTAGCACCATGATCTTCATGATGGAGAATCTCCTATGCTGTCACTTTCATATACTAGTGGGAATTTTTCATTATAGAACTTGGCTAGTATATTCCAATGATGTGCTTCCTCAAATTTCCCTAGGTCTTCATGAGCAAGCAAGTTGGATGCACACCCACTCAATTTCTTTTTGAGCTGTCATACACTTATAGCTCTATGCTACCTCTTGAGCACTACGTTGGTTTTCCCTTGAAGAGGAAAGGGTGATGTAGCAAAGTAGCGTAAGTATTTCCCTCAGTTTTTGAGAACCAAGGTATCAATCCAGTAGGAGGCTCCTCAAAAGTCCCTCGCACCTACAGAAAAAAAAAGAACCTCGCAACCAATGCGATAAAGGGGTTATCAATCCCTTCACGGTAACTTGTGAAAGTGAGATCTGATAGAGATAATAAGATAAGATAAATATATTTGGTATTTTTATGATACAGATTGGAAAGTAAAAGATTGCAAATAAAAGTAGATTGGAAACTTATATGATAAAAGATAGACTCGGGGGCCATAGGTTTCACTAGTGGCTTCTCTCATGATAGCATAAGTATTACGGTGGGTGAACAAATTATTGTCGAGCAATTGATAGAAAAGTGCATAGTTATGAGATTATCTAGGCATGATCATGTATATAGCCATCACGTCCGCAACAAGTAGATCGAAATGATTCTACATCTACTACTATTACTCCACACATTGACCGACTCCTGCCAGCATCTAGAGTATTAAGTTCATAAGAACAGAGTAATGCATTAAGAAAGATGGCATGATGTAGAGGGATAAAATCAAGCAATATGATATAAACTCCATCTTTTTATCCTCGATGGCAACAATACAATATGTGCCTTGCTGCCCCTGTTGTCACTGGGAAAGGACACCGCAAGATTGAACCCAAAGCTAAGCACTTCTCCCATTGCAAGAAAGATCAATCTAGTAGGCCAAACCAAACTGATAATTCGAAGAGACTTGCAAAGATAATCAATCACACATAAAAGAATTCAGAGGAGATTCAAATATTTCTCATAGATAAAGTTGATCATAAACCCACAATTCATCGGATCTCGACAAACATACCGCAAAAAGAGTTACATCGAATAGATCTCCAAGAAGATCGAGGAGAACTTTGTATTGAGATTCAAAGAGAGAGAAGAAGCCATCTAGCTAATAACTGGACCCGAAGGTCTATGGTAAACTACTCACAACTCATCGGAGAGGCCTTGTAGATGATGTAGAGACCCTCCGTGGTCGATTCCCCCTCCGGTGGAGCACCGACAAAGGCTCCAAGATGGGATCTCGCGGATACAGAAGGTTGCGGCGGTGGAAATAGTTTTTCATGGTGCTCCTGGATGTTCTCGGGGTACGTGGATATATATAGGAGGAAGAAGTAGGTCGGTTGAGCCATGAGGGGCCCATGAGGGTGGGGGCGCGCCCACCCCCCTAGGGCGCGCCCTCCTGCCTCATGGCTTCCTTGTCTGCTGCTTGACGTCCACTCCAAGTCTCCTGGATTGCGTTTGTTCGAAAAAGATTGCTCCTGAAGGTTTCATTCCGTTTGGACTCCGTTTGATATTCCTTTTCTTCGAAACACTGAAATAGGCAAAAAAACAGTAATTCTGGCTGGGCCTCCGGTTAGTAGGTTAGTCCCAAAAATTACATAAAAGTGTAAAGTAAAGCCCATAAACAACCAAAACGGGTAATATGATAGCATGGAACAATCAAAAATTATAGATACGTTGAAGACATATCAAGCATCCCCAAGCTTAATTCCTGGTCTTCCTCGAGTAGGTAAATGATAAAAACAGAATTTTTGATGTGGAATGCTACCTAGCAAAATTTTCAATAATTTTTTTATTGTGGCATGAATGTTCAGATCCAAATGATTCAAAATAAAAGTTCATATTGACATAAGAAATAGTAATACTTCAAGCATACTAATGAAGAAATCATGTCTTCTCAAAATAACATGGCATTAGAAGGTTCATCCCTACAAAATCATATATTTAGGCTATGTTTCATTTTCGTCACACAAAACTACTCCCATCAAGCACAACCCCGGTTTCAGCCAACCAATTGGTTCGTACTTTTTAACGCACTTTAGCCTTTTTCAACTCTCACGCAATACATGAGCGTGAGCCATGGATATAGCACTATGGGTGGAATAGAATGTGATGATGGAGGTTGTGTGGAGAAGACAAAAAAGGAGAAAGTCTCACATTAACGAGGCTAATCAACGGGCTATGGAGATGCCCATCAATTGATATCAACATGAGGAGTAGGGATTGCCGTGCAGCGGATGCACTAGAGCTATAAATGTATGAAAGCTCAACAAAAGAAACTAAGTGGGTGTGCATCCAACTTGCTTGGTCACGAAGACCTAGGACATTTTGAGGAAGCCCGTCGTTGGATATACAAGCCAAGTTCTATAATGAAAAATTCCCACTAGTATATGAAAGTGACAACATATGAGACTCTCTATATGAAGAACATGGTGCTACTTTGAAGCACAAGTGTGGAAAAAGATAGTAAAATTGTCCCCCTTTTTTATTTCCCTTTTTTATTTGGGCCTTTTTTTTATTTGGCCTTTCTTTTTTTCTTTTTTTCTTGGCCTTTTTTTATTTGGCCTTTCTTTTTTTATAAGGTGCAATGCTCGAATAATGATGATCATCACACTTCTATTTATTTGCAACTCATTGATTACAACTCGATACTAGAACAATATATGACTCTATATGAATGCCTTCGGTGGTGTATCGGGATGGGCAATGAATCAAGAGTGACATGTATGAAAAATTATGCATGGTGGCTTTGCCACAAATACGATGTCAACTACATGATCATGCAAGGCAATATGACAATGATGAAACGTGTCATGATGAACGGAACGGTGGAAACTTGCATGGCAATATATCTCGGAATGGCTATGGAAATGCCATAATAGGTAGGTATGGTGTCTGTTTTGAGGAAGATATAAGGAGGTTTATGTGTGATAGAGCGTATCGTATCACGGGGTTTGGATGCACATGCAAAGTTTGCACAAACTCTCAAGGTGAGAAAGGGCAATGCACGGTACCGAAGAGGCTAGCAATGATGGAGAGGTAAGAGTGCGTATAATCCATGGACTCACATTAGTCATAAAGAACTCATATACTTATTGCAAAAGTTTTATTAGCCCTCGAAGCAAAGTACTACTACGCATGCTCCTAGGGGAAGGGTTGGTAGGAGTTAACCATCGCGCGATCCCGACCTCCACACATAAGGAAGGCAATCAAAAGAGCACCCCATGCAACAAATTTGTTACACAACTTTTACCATACATGCATGCTACGAGACTTGCCAACTTCAACACAAGTATTCTTTAAATTCACAATTACCCAACTAGCATGACTCTAATATCACCACCTCTATATCTCAAAACAATTATCAAGCATCAAATTATCATAGCATCCAATTCACTTCCTATGATAGTTTTCATTATACCCAACTTGGATGCCCATCATTCTAGGACCAATTTTATAACCATAGAAAAAACCATGCTATTCTAAAAGACTCTCAACATGATATAAGTGAAGCATGAGAGATCAACAATTTCTACAAAATAAAACCACCGTTGTGCTCTAAAAGATATAAGTGAAATACTAGAGCAAAATTATCTAGCTCAGAAGATATAAGTGAAGCACATAGAGTATTCTAATAAATTCCAAATCATGTGTGTCTCTCCCAAAAGGTGTGTACATAAAGGATGATTGTGGTAAACTAAAAGCAAAGACTCATATCATACAAGATGCTCCAAGCAAAATACATATCATGTGGTGAATAAAAATATAGCTCCAAGTAAAGTTACCGATAGACGAAGACGAAAGAGGGGATGCCTTCCGGGGCATCCCCAAGCTTAGGCTTTTGGTTGTCCTTGGATTATATTGGGGTGCCATGGGCATACCCAAGCTTAGGCTTTCGGTCGTCCTTGGATTATATTGGGGTTCCATGGGCATCCCCAAGCTTAGGCTCTTGCCACTCCTTATTCCATAGTCCATCAAATCTTTACCCAAAACTTGAAAACTTCACAACACAAAACTCAACAGGAAATCTCATAAGCTCCGTTAGTGCAAGAAAGAAAAACCACCACATAAGGTACTGTATTGACTCATTATTTATTTTTATTGGTGTTAAACCTACTGTATTCCAACTTCTATATGGTTCATACCCCCCGATACTAACCATAGATGCATCAAAATAAGCAAACAACACACGGAAAACAGAATCTGTCAAAACAGAATAGTCTGTAGAAATCTGTAACTTTCGAATACTTATGGAACTCTAAAAATCCTACCAAAATATAAAGTCCTGGAAAATTTGTATATTGATCTACTGCAAAAAGAATCAACTAAAAATCACGTTCGTGTGGTTTATTAAAATTATTCTCATGCGCATAAAAGTTTATGTTTTTCAGCAGAATCAAATTAACTATCACTCAAGATGATCCTATAGGTTCTACTTGGCACAAGCACTAATTAAAACATAAAACCACATCTAACCAGAGGCTAGATGAATTATTTAATACTAAACAGGAACAGAAAGCGAGGAACTAAAATAAAATTTGGTTGCCTCCGAACAAGCGCTATCGTTTAACGCCCCTAGCTAGGCATAAGATTTCAACGATGCTCACACGAAAGACAAGAATTGAAGCATAAAGAGAGCATCATGAAACACGTGACAAACACATCTAAGTCTAACATACTTCCTATGCATAGGCATCTTATAGGAAAACAAATTAGCAAGACAAGCAAGATCTAGCATATGCAAGGAAGAAGAAAGAAATATTAGCAATCTCAACAACTCGAGAGGTAATTTAGCAACATGAAAATTTCTACAACCATATTTTCCTCTCTCATAATAATTACATGTACGATCATAAGCAAATTCAACAATATAGTTATCACAAAACATATTCTTAATGCGATCCACATGTATGCAAAGTTGACACTCTTCTAAAATAGTGGGATTAACATTAACTAAAGTCATGGCCTCTCCAAACCCACTTTTCTCAAAAAAATCATAAGGTTGAACATTCTCCAAATATGTGGGATCTAAAGTTGACACTCTTCCAAACCCACTTTCAATAATATTGAAAAAACTATTATCAATCTCATATTCATCATGGGGCTTAAATAAATTTTCAAGATCATAAGAAGAATCACCCCAATCATGATCATTGCAACAAGTAGTAGACATAGAAAAACTAGCATCCCTAAGCTTAGGGTTTTGCATATTATTAGCACAATTGACATCAAGAGAATTTGTAGTAAAATCATTGCAATCATGCTTTTTATCAAAGGAACAACCAAGTATGGGTGCAATAGCAACGATCTCATGTTTAACATAAGGAACTATAACAAATTCATCTTCATAAATATTGGCATCATGGCCACAAGAATAGCAAGCATCATGTTCATCAAGGGATATTTCAATCAAATCATCGGAATGATCATTATCTATAGATTCATGCATCTCATTATTTTCTTCCAAAGCAATGGTCATTCTCTCAATAAATTCTTTGACATAGACATTATGAGCATAATTTTCATAGCAATATTTAAGTATGTCAAAATTTTCAGATTCATAGAGAGTAATATCATACTTTTCAATCAAAGAAACAACTTCATAAGCACCCTTAAAAGCAAAAAATTCTTCAATTTGTTTGATACCATAGTAACTATAAACACCCTTTGCATAATAAGATAAGATTTCATTTTCATTAAACTCACATAGGTAGGGAAGGTATTTTTTAGGGTTGTTAGAGCAACAAGTAAAATCATAAATTTCACAAAGATTCCAAGCATAACACATCAATCTGTTTATTTGATCCCATAAGAGTCTCCCTTTTTCAGACAAACGGTGACGCACAAAATGAGCATGCTCATCTAAAGATTACCCATCAACTAGGCTAGTTGGGGTTTCAGCACGAGCGCATAAGGATCAAAGATGATCCAAGTAGAACACTTTAAGTGGATCCATACCGCTAGTTTTTTAGCAAGCAAAGATGCAAACACATAGAAGGCACATAGATACACAAGCAAACAAAAGATCAACAGAAGAGGGGCGAAGAAAACGGCAAGGGTGAAGTGGGGTAGAGGAAAACAAGAGGCAAATGGCAAATAATGTAATGCGAGGGAGATGAGTTTGTGATGGGTACTTGGTATGTCTCGACTTGAGAGAAGACCTCCTCGGCAACGGCACCAGAAATCCTTCTTGCTACCTCTTGAGCACTGCGTTTGTTTTCCCTTGAAGAGGAAAGGGTGATGCATCAAAGTAGCGTAAGTATTTCCCTCAGTTTTTTAGAACCAAGGTATCAATCCAGTAGGAGCCTCCTCAAAAGTCCCTCGTACCTACACAAACAAACAATAACCTCACAACCAACATGATAAAGGGGTTGTCAATCCCTTCACGGTAACTTGCAAAAGTGAGATCTGATAGAGATAATAAGATACGATAAATATTTTTGGTATTTTTCTAATATAGATTGGAAAGTAAAAGATTGCAAATAAAAGTAGATTGGAAACTCATATGATAGAAGATAGACACGGGGGCCATAGGTTTCACTAGTGGCTTCTCTCAAGATAGCATAAGTATTACGGTGGCTGAACAAATTACTGTCGAGCAATTCATATAAAAGTGCATATTTATGAGATTATCTAGGCATGATCATGTATATAGGCATCACGTCTGCAACAAGTAGATCGAAATGATTCCGCATCTACTACTATTACTCCACACATCGACCGACTCATGCCAGCATCTAGAGTATTAAGTTCATAAGAACAGAGTAACACATTAATAAAGATGACATGATGTAGAGGGATAAACTCAAGCAATACGATATAAACCCCATCTTTTTATCCTCGATGGCAACAATACAATACGTGCCTTGCTGCCCCTGCTGTCACTGGGAAAGGACACCGCAAGATTGAACCCAAAGCTAAACACTTCTCCCATTGCAAGAAAGATCAATCTAGTAGGCCAAATCAAACTGATAATTCAAAGAGACTTGCAAAGATAACCAATCACACATAAAAGAATTCAGAGGAGATTCAATTATTTCTCATAGATAAACTTGATCATAAACCCACAATTCATCGGATCTCGACAAACACGCTGCAAAAAGAGTTAGATCGAATAGATCTCCAAGAAGATCGAGCAGAACTTTGTATTGAGATTCAAAGAGAGAGAAGAACCCATCTAGCTAATAACTATGGACCCGAAGGTCTATGGTAAACTACTCACAACTCATCGGAGAGGCCTTGGAGATGATGTAGAGGCCCTCTGTGGTCGATCCCCCCTCCGGCGGAGCGCCGACGAAGGCTCCAAGATGGGATCTCGCGGATACAGAAGGTTGTGGTGGTGGAAATAGTTTTTCGTGGTGCTCCTAGATGTTCTCGAGGTACGTGGATATATATATAGGAGGAAGAAGTAGGTCGGTTGAGCCATGAGGGGCCCACGATGATGGGGGGCACGCCCACCCCCTAGGGCGTGCCCTCTTGCCTCGTGGCTTCCTCGTCTGCTGCTTGATGTCCACCCCAAGTCTCCTGGATTGCGTTTGTTCCAAAAAGATCGCTCCCGAAGGTTTCATTCCATTTGGACTCTGTTTGATATTCCTTTTCTTCGAAACACTGAAATAGGCAAAAAAAAAACAGCAATTCGGGTTGGGCCTCCGCTTAGTAGGTTAGTCCCAAAAATGATATAAAAGTGTAAAGTAAAGCCCATAAGCATCCAAAACGGGTAATATAATAGCATGGAACAATAAAAAATTATAGATACGTTGAAGACATATCACTCTAGTGCATCCGTTGCATGGCAATCCCTACTCACTCACATTGATATCTATTGATGGGCATCTCCATAGCCCGTTGATACGCCTAGTTGATATGAGACTATCTCCTTCTTTTTGTCTTTTCCACAACCATATTCTATTCCACCTATAGTGCTATGTCCATGGCTCATGATCATGTATTGCATGAAAGTTGAAAAGGTTTGAGAACATCAAAAGTATGAAACAATTGCTTGGCTTGTGATCGGGTTTGTGCATGATTTGAATATTTTGTGTGATGAAGATGGAGCATAGACTATACGATTTTGTAGGGATAACTTTCTTTGGCCATGTTATTTTGAGAAGACATGATTGTTTTATTAGTATGCTTGAAGAATTATTGTATTTATGTCAATATTAAACTTTTGTTTTGAATCTTATGGATTTGAACATTCATGCCACAATAAAGAAAAATACATAGATAAATATGTTAGGTAGCATTCCACATCAAAACTTCTATTTTTATCATTTACCTACTCGAGGACGAGCAGGAATTTGTTGGGGAACATAGTAATTTCAAAAAAATTCCTACGCACACGCAAGATCATGGTGATGGCATAGCAACGAGAGGGGAGAGTGTAGTCCACATACCCTCGTAGACCGTAAGCGGAAGCATTATGACAAAGCGGTTGATGTAGTCGTACGTCTTCACGATTCGACCGATCCAAACACCGAACGTACGGCACCTCCGAGTTCAGCACACGTTCAGCTCGACGACGATCCCCGGGCTCCGATCCAGCAAAGCTTCGGGGATGAGTTCCATCAGCATGACGGCGTGGTGATGATGATGATGTTCTATCGGCGCAGGGCTTCGCCTAAACTCCGCGACGATATGACCGAGGTGGAATATGGTGGAGGGGGCACCGCACACGGCTAAGGAACGATCCGTAGATCAACTTGTGTGTCTATGGGGTGCCCCCTGCCCCCGTATATAAAGGAGCAAGGGGGGAGGCCGGCCGGCCCCTTGGGCGCGCCAAGGGAGGAGGAATCCTCCTCCTAGTAGGAGTAGGACTCCTCCTTTCCTACTCCTACTAGGAGGGGGAAGGAAGGGGGAGAGGGGGAAGGAAAGGGGGGGGGCGCCGCCCCCCCTTCCTATTCCAATTTGGACCAGAGGGGGGAGGGGGCGCGCGGCCCATGCTGGCCGCCCCTCTCTCCTTTCCCCTAAGGCCCATAAGGCCCAATACTCTCCCGGGGGGTTCCGGTAACCCCCCGGCACTCCGGTTTTCTCCGAAATCACCCGGAACACTTCCGGTGTTCGAATATAGTCGTCCAATATATCAATCTTTATGTCTCAACCATTTCGCGACTCCTCGTCATGTCCGTGATCACATCCGGGACTCCGAACAAACTTCGGTACATCAAAACTTATAAACTCATAATAAAACTATCATCGTAATGTTAAGCGTGCGGACCCTACGGGTTCGAGAACTATGTAGACATGACCTAGAACCATTCTCGGTCAATAACCAATAGCGGGACCTGGATGCCCATATTGGTTCCTACATATTCTACGAAGATCTTTATCGGTCAATCCGCATAACAACATACGTTGTTCCCTTTGTCATCGGTATGTTACTTGCCTGAGATTTGATCGTCGGTATCCAATACCTAGTTCAATCTCATTACCGGCAAGTCTCTTTACTCGTTCTGTAACACATCATCTTATAACTAACTCATTAGTTACAATGCTTGCAAGGCTTAGGTGATGAGTATTACCGAGAGGGCCCAGAGATACCTCTCCGACAATCGGAGTGACAAAACCTAATCTCGAATTATGCCAACTCAACATGTACCTTCGGAAACACCTGTAGAGCACCTTTATAATCACCCAGTTACGTTGTGACATTTGGTAGCACACAAAGTGTTCTTCCGGTAAACGGGAGTTGCACAATCTCATAGTTGCAGGAACTTTGTATAAGTCATGAAGAAAGCAATAGCAATATACTAAACGATCAAGTCCTAGGCTAACGGAATGGGTCATGTCAATCACATCATTATCCTAATGATGTGATCCCATTAATCAAATGACAACATAGGTCTATGGTTAGGAAACATAACCATCTTTGATTAATGAGCTAGTCAAGTAGAGGCATACTAGTGACTTTATGTTTGTCTATGTATTCACACATGTATCATGTTTCCGGTTAATACAATTCTAGCATGAATAATAAACATTTATCATGATATGAGGAAATAAATAATAACTTTATTATTGCCTCTAGGGCATATTTCCTTCAGAATTAAGCTTGGGGATGCTTGATACGTCTCCAACGTTCCTATAATTTTTTATTGTTCCATGCTATTATATTATCCATCTTGGATGTTTTATATGCATTTATATGCTATTTTATATTATTTTTGGGACTAAACTATTAACCTAGAGCCCAGTGCCGGTTTATGTTTTCCTTGTTTTTGAGTTTTGAAGAAAAAGAATATCATACGGAGTCCAAACGAGCTGAAATTTACGGGGATTTTTATGGACCAGAAGAAGCCCCCAAAGCACAAGAGTTGGGCCAAAAGAGTCCCGAGTCAACGACAAGGGTGGAGGACGCACCCACCCCCCTAGGGAGCGCCCCCTCCCTTGTTGCTGACTCATGGACCCCCCTGATGTGAAACCGACGCCAAAAATTCCTATAATTACATAAACCCCCAGAAAGAAACCTAGATCTGGAGTTCCGGTGCCGCAAGCCTCTATAGACACAAAAAACCAATCCGGAGCCCGTTCCGGCACCCTGCCAGAGGGGGAAACCATCACCAGTTGCCATATTCATCATCCCGGCGGTCTCCATGACGAGGAGGGAGTAGTTCACCCTCGGGGCTGAGGGTATGTACCAGTAGCTATTTGTTTGATCTCTCTCTCTCTCTCTCGTGTTCTTGATTTGGCACGATCTTGATGTACATCGAGCTTTGTTATTATAGTTGTATCTTACGGTGTTCTTTCGTCTCTACATTGTGATGAATTGAATCTTTTCCTTTGAGGTTTTGTTATGTCGGATTGAATCTTTGGATGTGAGAGCACTTGATGTATGTCTTGCGATGGGATATCCGTGGTGACAATGGGATGTTCTATTGATCCACTTGATGTATGTTTTGGGTTATCAACTTGTGGATTCCCGTGGTGAGATTGGGGTAATCTATGCATAGGGGTTGGTACGCGTTTTGATATTCCTTTCTCCGATAGAAATCTTTGGATACTCTTGAACTTCTTTGTGTTGGATTGAATATTATGAATCTGAGATTGTGTGATGCATATCGTATAATTGACCCACGGATACTTGTGGTGTCATTGGAGTATCTAGGTGACATTAGGGTTGATTGATGTGTATCATATGGTGTTATTTTACTAAGAACTCTAGGGCTGTTTGTGACACTTATAGGAATAGCTCAATGGATTGATCGGAAATAATAACTTTGAGGTGGTTTCGTACCCTACAAGCAATTTCATCTTATGTTCTCCCTGATAGGAACTTTGGAGTGATTCTTTGTTGCACGTTGAGGGATTGTTATATGATCCAGTTATGTTATCATTGTTGAGAGAACTTGCACTAGTTAAAGTATATGAACCCTAGGCCTTGTTTTCAAGCATTGCAATACCATTTTTTGCTCACTTTTATTACTAGTTACCTTGCTATTTTTATATTGTCAGATTACAAAAACCTATATCTACTATCCATATTACGCTTGTATCATCATCTCTTCGCCGAACTAGTGCACCTATAAAATTTACCATTGTATTGGGTGTGTTGGGGACACAAGAGACTCTTTGTTATTTGGTTGCAGGGTTGTTTGAAAGAGACCATCTTCATCCTATGCCTCCCACGGATTTATAAACCTTAGGTCATGCACTTGACGGAAATTTTCTACTGTCCTACAAAACTCTGCGCTTGGAGGCCCGACACGATTCTACAAGAAGGTTGTGTAGTAGACATCAGTTATCTGTTTTATCTGCAGACATCTTCCCCTCTTTGAAACATACATATCTGCATGAAGTCACTACACCATCTAATTTACTCTGATTTGTAAACCTCTTTCTAACACTAAATCCCTTCCTTTCTCCATGGTACCTCCAAAAGTGCCATGCCTCATCCAAATTATCAAATTTCATGTAAAGTTGAGGTTTCCATCTAGGTGTGACATTCGCCCTATAAAATAAAAAAAGTAAAGATTATTCTAACTAATACACACAAAAGAAACAGGAGAGGTGTAGATTTGTTTCATGCTATCATTACTACATGGTGACACCAACAAGAACTGGTTTAACATGTGCAACTCTTACTGAAAAGATCCATAAAAAGCAAAACTTACTTGTTTGGATCTTGATCTCCATTGATCAACCTCTAAATTCTGCTTTTTGATGTTGTATTTGATCAAGCCAGGTGCTTGCTATGTTGACGCTCCAAAATAGAGGAGGAAAAGAGCATTTTTGATGTGTTGATGCTTCAAAAGGGAAGAAGGAAAAAAGCATTGTTATTGTGCTGGCAGTGGCAGATGCTCCAAAAGAGAAGAGGAAAATAGAAAATGTGAGGTGCAATACAAGCAGTGGAGGGGAAAGTGGAGAAGAAGTGGAGGGAAGCATCTCACGAGTGTTATTTAGCACAAAGCTGGGGGGCTTTTCCCTCCAAAACAGAAGAAAGAGAAAGAGTAGGTCACGTCCATGGGTAGGGAGAGGTGGCTATGTCTGTTTTGCTAAAGGAATGTCAAGTCGTGACATCTCTCCATAATGTTAGAGCATCCGGCTCCCCCAGCCCATGAAGAAGTGCTGCATGAAAAGCATGCCTAGCTAGCTGGCCGAATTTGTTTTTCTACTCTCCCTTGGCATGGCCCACCCAAACTTCTCACTGTAGCTCCGCCCATGATTGGTACCTCGTGGAAACGTCTCCTCACAGTGAGCGAACATCATCGAAAGTCTAAAATAATCCAGGAAAATGAGAACACTAGTGTCAAGTCTAGTACTTAAACCTAGGTGGCTTGTTCCAACATAAGGAACCTAACCACCTAAGCTACGCTCAATTTGTTGTATTCACAAACTCAATCCTCATGGAAACACGAACATGAATCTACAAACACATAATCCCTCCTCTTTCGTTTAAAGGATTTATATCAAGAATTTCAAATTCTCATTAATCCAACTTTTTAGTTAAAATGTCTTGAGTTTGACCATACATTTGATCTTGCAACGAGAGAGGAAATTGGAGGTTAAACAAGTACTCTTATCATACATGCACCATACAGATCCAATTAGAGGCAGGGAGATGCACTTAGGGGGTGTTTGGTTGCCCACGAGACCCACATACAAGCTCTGGGGCGCGACGGTAAATCTAGGTTGTTTGATTACCTAGGTTGCATGGTGAAAATGACCTGCACCCATCGGTCTGGCTCAGGAGGAACACCCAAATAAGTTGTTTTCAATGAGCCAGACCCAAGCGAGCACAAAAAGGGTTTCACTTCCTCGGCGATAGCTTTGAGGATCCAACTTCTACTTAGCCTTTGCCTTGCTCTTATCTCATCACCTTCTTTAATCTCTTTCACCTAATGCTTTCTAATCTGCATAACAGTGTTTTGATTCGAGATAAACTTAGCACATTGGTTCTAGAGCTTTTTTAGATGAAATTTTTCAAATTAGCCGCTCATTGTCGAACATTTGAAATTTTCTTTAACCACTAGCTTCATCTCAATGTTCCACACATCTATATGTTAAGTTCCAATTTTGGCGCTCATAGATGAATAGATCTACATTTCATCATCAAGTTTGGACTTACTTTTGAGGAATTTTGTGAAACTCGTCGCACATGGTCCATCATTAAAAAAATCCTTGGCCACTAGCCTCATCTTGTTGTTCCACATGACTCATGTTGTAATATTTTTATTTCAACGATGTTAGGTGAAATGTTTTCAGGTGTGATGATGTGTAGTAAGTTCATCATGCAGACAAGAGCTGAGAGTAGTCATCAATACACACATAACTAAACAATCCAATGTTGCATCTAGGGAGAACACAGATGCAAACAAACTTCATGTTTGTGTTCTGCTCTCATGCAGCCTGTAGCTTTGTGGTGTAACGCCCCTGAACAAGTTATCGGTATAAGGCCGCTACATCTAGCTACCACCTGGGATCTAGACTGGCCCCATAGACTAACACTAGTTTTTTCTGTATATTTTTCTCTCACTCATGCGCACTCGGAACCAACTTCATAGTCGGTCATTCATCCTCAAATTACTTCAAACCAAGCATGCTTAACTTTTAGATTCCTTGTGGATGGGCTCCTAGAAAATAACAAACTCCACATGAGTTGTCTATCAATCATATTAACTCGGATGTTATATATACCCCCCTGAAAGGATCTGACGTCCTCATTGGCCCAATAGGAATGTTCCCCCTTAGCACACGTTAATGTGCGCTAGTTCCATCATCCATATGTGCTCATGCTGTGTGGCATGATGTTCCACACACACACACTATGTACATGTTTACTCCACTAACCTGCATATGCCCGTGTAAATACAAGGGTCGGCTATGGTACCATTCTATAATGCCCTCAGGCTGGCGACCATGTATAAGGCCGATAAGTTGGCGACCACCTGGGAGCTAGACTAAACCCACAGACCAAAACTAGTCTTTCATGTGCATTTTGTCCTCACTCACGCGGGACCAACTTCACAGTCAGTCACCAATCCTCAAATTACTCCAAGCCAAACATGCTAACTTTGAGATTACTTATGAATGGGCTCCCACAAAATAAGGAATTCATTGTTTATGCAAGTAGTCTATCAATCATATTAACCCAGATGATACATGTGGGCAACAAAACGACATGCAAGACATGGCCCAAATCTTGTATTAGCTTACGCAGGCTCTAATGGGCTAGGTTCACAGGGCACGCAAAAAGTGGGACAAGAACAAAACACATCCTTATCACTCTGGGAGTCGAATATGCGACTCATTGTGCGGCTTTGAACCCACAAAGCCTGTGCCCTCCACTCACCTTCTCTCTTGGTTGATAAGAATTTTGAGACGAATCCTTTAAACTAGAAGGGAGGGAGTAAATACAAAAATACACACACAAAACATATACAAATGATAAACCCATTACTATATTTCAACGACAATAACCTTCCCTCATTATTGCCTGCACACGTTGCCGACCAAAGCCCGCTGGAGGCCAGCGATGATGGGACTTCTTCCCCCTGTGACTGGGCTCTTCCCCCCAGCAGTGACTAAACCCTCCCCACTTCCTCCTATTCTTCCCAACTCATCCACCCTGTTGGATGACCCCATCGACCTCTCTCCTATGTGTCGCCACTCCTTGGTGGTCATCGGGGTCCATCATCACTAGCTCTGGCCTGCCCCATATCCCTACCCCTTCTTGTGTAGTGCCCCTACCCCTGAGCTGCATGCTTTCACCTCCAGGGTCGGGGCTCATCGCTTTGTATGGGGTCATGAGTTCCCTGCCCCCGTGTCGATCCGACGACCTCTACGAATGCTCTCTGGATATGCTGGTAAACTTCCCTATCATGACCTCACTTGCATCCAGCGACCTATGCGCTCCCTTGATAACCCATGATGTTCGATACACAACTTAATCTTGCAGACTCGTGTTGGGCCTCCAAGCGCAGAGTTGTACATGACAGTAGCAATTTTCCCTCAAGTGGATGACCTAAGGTTTATCAATCCATGGGAGGAGTAGGATGAAGATGGTCACTCTCAAACAACCCTGCAACCAAATACAATAAATCTCTTGTGTCCCCAACACACCCAATACAATGTCAAATTGTATAGGTTCTGTAGTTCGATGAAGAGATGGTGATACAAGTGTAGTATGGATAGTAGATATAGGTTTTTGTAATTTGAAAATAAAAAAACAGCAAGGTAGCAAGTGATAAAATGGAGCACAAACGATATTGCAATGCTTGAAAACAAGGCATGGGTTCAGACTTTCATTAGTGCAATCTCTCAATAGTGTTAACATAATTGAATCATATAACAATCCCTCAACATGCGACAAAGAATCACTCCAAAGTTCTTATCTAGTGGAGAACACAAGATGAAATTGTTGTAGGGTATGAAACCACCTCAAAGTTATCTTTTCCGATCAATCTATTGAGCCATCCTATAAGTGTCACGAACAACCCTAGAGTTCATACTAAAATAACACCATATGATGCACATCAATCAACTCTAATGTCACCTAGATACTCCAATGTCACCACAAGTATCCATGAGCCAATTATACGATATGCATCAAACAACTTCAGATTCATAATATTCAATCCAACACAAAGAACTTCAAAGAGTGCCCCAAGATTTCTACCATATGAACAAGGAAGAAAACATGCATCAACCCGTATGATTAGATTACCCCAATGTCACCTCGGGAATCCGCGAGTTGAGTGCCAAAACATACACGAAGTGAATCAATATAATACCCCATTGTCACCACGTGTATTCATATGCAAGACATACATCAAGTGTTTTCAAATCCATAAAAGTATTCAATCTGATAATAGTGAAACCTCAAAGGTAAAAATTCAATTCATCACAACAATATAGAGAGGGGGAAAACACCATATGATCCAACTATATTAACAAAGCTTGCGGTACATGAAGATCATGCCAAATCAAGAACACAAGAGAGAGAGAGAGAGAGTGAGATAAAACACATAGCTACTGGTACATACCCTTAGCCCCGAGGGTGAACTACTCCCTTCTCGTCATGTACACCGTCGGGATGATGAAGATGGCCTCCGGAGATGATTTTCCCCTCCGACAGGGTGCCAGAATAGGGCTCTAGGTGAGATCGTGGAGGTCCATAGGCTTGAGGCGGCAAAGTCAAAGTTCCAGGCTTATTTCTGGGGGTTTCTCTATTTATAGGATTTTTGGCATTGGTCTCATGTTAGGAGGTGCCACAGGGGTTCCACAAACCACCACGGCAATCCGACCCCCCTGGGCATGCCCTGGTGTCTTGTGCGGCCTCGTGGCTCTTCTGGTCCTCCCACAAAGCTTCGAGGGTCTCTTTTGTTCCAAAAAAATCATCAAAAAGTTTCAGCCCAGTCCGAGAACTTTTATTTCTACACAAAAAACAACACCACGGTAGTTCTGCTGAAAACAGCGTCAGTCCGGGTTATCTCCATTCAAATCGTACCAAAACCATATAGAATTGTTGTAACACATGGCATGAATACTTCATAAATTATAGATACGTTGGAGACATATCATCCCACAAGTGTAGAAGATTTGTCATAGACTTTTTGATAAGTAAATGTGTCGAAGCCAATGTGGTGCAGAAGGAATTAGTTGAGGAAGTGAGAATTCACTGTAAAAGATGCAAAGATTGTTTGATTGTTTGTTTGATCACAAGATAAAATGTAATAACATAAATAGTACAAAAATGTAATGGTCCGGCAAGTTTCCAATGCACAATTGTGCTAAGGACATGCAAGCCGGTTGTTCTACTTATAGGAATCAAATAGCCCCCGAGGACACATAGGAGTTTAACAAAGTTTCTTTCATTCAGTTTCATGAGTTACTATTCATTGCTCTGATAATTTAATGTGCGGTGGAACCTATGATAATGTGCTTTTCTTACTTGAAAAACAACATACTCCCTCTATCCCAAACTGTAAGACCATTTTTTGACACTATGGCTATGTCAAAATGGTCTTATATTTTGGGACGGAGGGAGTACTTATGATAAACTTTGAGGTTCCAACATCCCATCATGCAATAGTTCCTAAACTTAGGGTTTGGCAATTTTAGTCACTCTAACCACCATCCATGAACAAACTAATGACATAGTGCTATCCTCTAGACCCATGAAGGTGAAGTGATATCTAGTTGAGTTCTTACATCACCACTAAAGAATTACATCACAACATAATATTAAAACATTGAACTAGGTTCAACTTCACAAGATTAATAGTGACAAGGTTTATCACATGTCCTTAAGAACATAACACACTACTCACAACACATCATATGGATCATGATCAGTGGATATGAATATACAAATAACAATCTTAACAAATTAATCTTTCACCAAAAAATAATAAGCATTAACTGCACAGTGTAATCAACACCATAAACTATACTCAGCAAAGGGTCCGAGGTAAAAGTTCATAGATCGGAATGTTAGGGTTGAGGGAGTTAATGGAGATGACCGTGTGATATCTATATCTATACCTACTAATAAAACAAGGTGCGTTTCGCCAATTTTTTCATCTGTTCACCACCGAAAAGAATTGTTTTTCTATCTGAGGTGGTATAATTTTTTTCTATTTGATGTGGTACTAAATTCTTATGCGTTTGTCTACTAAAAAAAGAATTTTCATGTGTGGGCCGCGCGTTGTGGCCCAGCGAAGCAAGCCCCCTTATTTTTCTGCCCACGCAGCTAGGAAAATTCTATTTTTCGCTCTGGGCGATAAATAGTCGGAGTTTCGCACATGTCAACCTATAATGGGCTAGCCCATTTTTCTTTATTTCTGTGTTTTACTACTATTTTTATTCTCCTTTCCCTATCTCTTTTTCCCTTCCAAGTTTTTTTTATTTTAGAATTTATTTCGTAAATTAAAATTCTTAGTAAACATTCAGAATTAAAGAAAACAAATTTTCGAAAATGTTCATAACTCCAAAATATTGTTGATATTTTCAAAAATATTCGAAACATGGAAAAAGTTTCCCATTTTTTCAAAAAAAATTATTGTTTTCAAAATTGTTCGAGATTTCTAAAAAGAATATGGCATTTCAAAAAATTCTATAGATTCAAAAAATATTCCTGTTTTAGTGAAATTTTCACAATTAAAAATAATTTCGCGTATAAAAGATACACATTTTCTGAAGATCTTATGAATTTTCAATACATGTTCCCGTTTTAAAAAAATGTTCACAAATTCAAATAATGTTCATATATTTATAAAAAAGTTGGTGTTTTCAGAAAATGTTTGTGAATTTTATAAGATGTTCCCTTTCATATTTTGTTCCTGTTTTTCCAAAAGCATATATAATTTTCAAAAAACTGTTCAGGATTTAAAAAATTGTTCATGTTTCCTAGAATGTTCAGAAACTTCATACCTTAAAATCCCCTAGATTGAAAGGAAAAGTAGATTAAATAACTCATGGGCCTTCTCTAGCATACGATGACATAACAAAACTCTTAAATTCTCTCAATCAATGAATGGGAAAATAGCGGATTGATTCCTACACACGCGTTAAAATTGAGAAGCAAAATATTCCTTTTTCATGCGCACACAGGGTTTTGCTTGCGCATATTATTCTCACAGATTTTAAATGCATACTATTTTATCTCCCATTGCAACACGGGCATATGTGCTAGTGTATCGAATGTATCTATAATTTTTGAACTATTCATGTTACATTTACATCGTTTCGTAATGGATTTGGTGCACTTTTATATGATTTTTTTTTCTAAACTAACCTATTAATCTAGTGTCAGTTCTTGTTTTCTGCATGTTTTTTTCAATCAATATCTAGGAAGGTCGGGACATGCCGGCGATTTAATATGATTTTTATGGAATATATGTGATTTTTGGGCGAAGCAACCAACGCAAAATAGTGCTGAGGGCCCCACATGGACAGGTCCCGCGGCCACCCCCTGGTTGCGCCACGGGATCGTGTGGCTGCCTTGTAAGTTGGTTGGAGCTGTTCTTTTGCTGCAAGAAAGCTAATTTTTTAAGGACCCCTCAAAATTTCAATCGAATCGAAGTTATGGATCTTCGGCTATATAAGAAATGGTGAAAGGCTAGAAAACAGCACTGGAAGACAGAGAGACAGAAAGAAGAGATCCAATCTCAAAGGGGCTCCTGCCCCTTCCGGAGCCATGATGGACAAGGACAAGAGGGGAGAACCTCTCCCCATCTAGGAGGAGGCCATGGGGGAGGAAGCTGGAGGGGGATCCTATCTCCCCCTTTCTCCCAGTGGTGCTGGAGCGCCGTCGAGGGAACCATCACTGCGGCGATCGTCTTCATCAACGCCGTCGTCTTCGTTGACATCTTCATCACCATCCTCACCTCTTTTCAAGGGTCCACTCTCCAACAACCTGCTGTAATCCCCTACTTGAACATGGTGTTTGATGTTATGAATTATATTTGTGTTGTCGCTATTGTGTTTGAGTGGATTATTTTGTCCTATGGGTTAATTGGTGAATTGTTATGATTTGTTAAACCATTTGTTGTTATGTTATTGTCCTTTGGTGCCCGTCATATGAGCGTGCATGTGGATCACATCTAAGGGTTAGTAGTATTTTGACAGGACTATGCATCTGGGGGTAGGAGCGATGGAAACCTCCCCTAACCATAGAAATTGACACATACATGATTGAAGGGGGGCCAATATATCTTAATGTTATGGTTGGGTTTTACCTTAATTAACTTGTCAGTAGTTGTGGATGCTTGTTAACAGTTCCAATCATAAGTGCATAGAATTCCAATTAAGGGATAACATGCTAGCAGAGTCCTCTCCCACATGGAAACTTGCAATCAATTAAGTAACTTAGCTTATTGCCTAGGGACAGTTCCGCACACCATACCACTGATATGTCTCTGTCGTATCTATAATTTTTGATTGTTTCAAGCCAACATTCTACAACTTTCATATACTTTTGGTAAATTTTTATACTATTTTTGGGACTAACATATTGATCCACTGCCCAGTGTCAGTTCCTGTTTGTTGCATGTTTTTTGTTCCGTAGAAAATCTATATCAAACGGATTCTAAACACGATAAAAACTTACGGAGATTTATTAAAATATATGTGATTTTTGGGGAAAAGAATCAACACGAGATGATGCCCGAGGGACCCACAAGCCATAGGGGCGTGCCCTGGACCCTTGTGGTCACCCCGTAAGGCGGTTGGTGCCCTCCTTTATCCACAAGAAAGCTAATATCCGGATAAAAATCGTGTTAAAATTTCTGCCCAATCGGAGTTACGGATCTCCGGGAATTTAAGAAACGGTGAAAGGCCAGAATCTGGGAACACAGAAACAGAGAGAGAGAGAGAGAGAGAGAGAGAGAGAGAGAGAGAGAGAGAGAGAGAGAGAGAGATCCAATCTTGGAGGGGCTCCCGCCCCTCCGCCGTCATGGAGGCCATGGACCAGAGGGGAAACCCTCCTCCCATCTAGGGGGGAGGTCAAGGAAGAAGAAAGAGGGGGCTCTCTCCCGGTGGCACCGGAACGCCACCGGGGCAATCATCGTGTGACGGCGATCTACACCAACACCTCCGTCATCTTCCCCAACATCTTCATCACCTTCCCCCATCTATATTCAGCGGTCCACTCTCCCGCAACCCGCTGTATCCTCTACTTGAACATGGTGCTTTATGCTTCATAATATTATCCAATGATGTGTTGCCATCCTATGATGTCTGAGTAGATTTTCGTTGTCCTATTGGTGGTTGATGAATTGTGATGATTGATTTAATTTGCTTGTGGTTATGTTGCTGTCCTTTGGTGCCCATCATATGAGCGCGCGCGTGGATCACACCATAGGGTTAGTTGTATGTTGATAGGACTATGTATTGGAGGGCAAGGGTGATAGCAGCTTTAGCCTAGCATAGAAATTGATTCATGCGGGATTGAAGGGGGGCCAATATATCTTAATGCTATGGTTGGGCTTTACCTTAATGAACGTTAGTAGTTGAGGATGCTTACTAATAGTTCCAACCATAAGTGCATAGAATTCGAAGTAAGGGATGACATGCTAGCAGTGGCCTCTCCCACATAAAACTTGCTATCGGTCTAGTAACGTAGTCAATTGCTTAGGCACAATTCTGCAACTCCTACCACCACTTTTCCACACTCGTTAAACTAACTTAATTGCTTATTTATCTAAACAACCCTAGTTTTTATTTATGTGCTCTTTATTATCTTGCAAACCTATTCCACAACACCTATAAAGTACTTCTAGTTTTACACTTGTTCTAGGTAAAGTGAACGTTAAGCATGCGTAGAGTTGTATCGGTGGTCGATTGAACTTGAGGAAATATTTGTTCTACCTTTAGCTCCTCGTTGGGTTCGACACTCTTACTTATTGGAAGAGGCTACAACTAATCCCCTAGACTTGTGGGTTATCAAGACCTTTTTCTAGTGCCATTGCCGGGGAGCAATAGCGTGGGGTGAATATTCTCGTGTGTGCTTGTTTGATTTATCACTAAGTAGATTTTATTTTCTGTTCTAAGTTGTTCTCTATCTTCAGTTATGGATATGGAACACGAAATACCAAAAAATTTAGGTGTACTTGCTACCCATGGAGATGGGGAACCTCCTAAAACCCTCGATGCTCGTTATGTGAAAAATATTGAAAACTACTTTGATAATCCTGAGAAAACCCCGTTCAACTTGATAATGGGAGACACGTTGGATCAACGTGAATACTTTAGGGATTATCGTTTGACTCAAAAAGGGAAACTATTATGGATTCAAATTCATATGTTGCATTGGTATGCTTAGAATTTATGCCAGAGATATGATTATACTTGTTGCTCTAGGATGAAGGCTAGACACCTTCCCTTTTCTTGTAGATTTAATGATAATGAAACCTTGGCTTCTTATGCTAATGTTATATATGATTACTATGATGTGGAACGAATAGAATTTTTTTTTGCTTTTAAGGGTGCTTATGAAATTGATTCTTTGTTTGAAAAGTATGAAGCTTTTGATGATGATATTTATAGGCCTGAAAATTTTGCTATACTTAAATATTTCTATGAGAGTTATGAATACAATGCTGATATTGATGCATTTATTGAGAAAGCCTCCGCTGTCCAAGAAGAGACTAATATTTTGCAGGAATCTATGGAAGAAGAAATTATTGAAACTGTGAGCTCATTAGATGGAAAAGATGATGAGGAGAGCGAAGAACAAAAGGAGGAAGAGCGGATTAGCTACCCATGCCCACCTTCTAATGAGAGTAACTCTTCAACTTATACATTGTTTAGTTTCCCTTCGTGCTTACCGAAGGATGATTGCTATGATCCCTTGAATTCGTTCGAAATATCCCTTTTTGATGAAATTGGCGCTTGCTATGCTTGTGGCCATGATGCCAATATGGATGATGCTTATGGAGATGAACTTTCTATAGTTCGTTATGTTAAGAATGAAATTGTTGCTATTGCACCCACGCATGATAGTCCTATTATCCTTTTGAATTCTCCCAACTACAAATATCATAGAAGTTTGCGCTTATTAAGGACTATATAGATGGGTTGCATTCTACTATTGCACATGATGATTTTGATAAATATAATATGCATGTGCTTGCTGCTCCTACTTGCAATTATTATTAGAGAGGAACTACATCTCCGCCTCTCAATGTTTCCAACACAATAAAATTGCAAGAAATTGTTTATGCTATGCATCGACCTTTACTATGTGTGCATGAATTGTTCTTTTATGACATGCCGATGCATAGGAAGAGAGTTAGACTTTGTTGTTGCATGATATATATTACTTTGTGCTCAATACTAAATGACAAATCATTGCTAATTAAAATTGTCTTTGATATACCTTGGGATCTGGGTGGATCCATTACTTGAGCACTATATGCCTAGCTTAATGGCTTTAAAGAAAGCGCTGCCAGGGAGACAACCTGGAAGTTCTAGAGAGTCATTTATTTTTGTTGAGTGATTTTATATAGTTTGAACTTTGAAAACAAAAATAAATAAAGAGGGGAACCTAAAACTTTTCCAAAAAGATAAGTGAAAGTGAGAGAGACGAGCATTGTTAAAGTGGGAGCATGCCTTCAACTTTGTTTGTTGTGGCACCCCGGCTCAGAGCGACCAGTTTACCTTGCATTGCCAGCCCAGATATCTAGTGTTCTGGCAATACACAACAACTTGGTATAGCAAACAACCACTGTATTGATGCTACCGGAAGCATAGGTTTGATATTGCATCAGATAGTGAGGGCAAGCGACACACACGGTGCGGCTGAACAATTTGTACATTATTTAATGAAGATGAAGGGGGGCCTCGATCACGACAACTACGCGATAGCGGAACGACGACGAAGCAGACTCCATAGCACAGGGACACCGATGTGGACACGGTCTAGACACGGGAAGCACTCCGATCTGGTAAAACTTTCCTAAAAGCTGGCATGACACACCAGGTCAGTACATTGAATGTACTTGCAAGCTCACAACAAGTAAAATCATAATAGCAAACAATAGCATGACGATTAAGTAGGTTAAATGCAAGGCTAACACAGACTACTCATGAAGTGAACATGCTTGTGCACCGAGTCCCTTAGACTCTCTTACCAAATGGGTTACCTCGTAACCAATATCATTGATATGATGATCACTCACGGATCACGAACAAAACCAACTCTTTAGTTCCCTCAACAACGACCATCTTCATGGTCTCAACAATCTCATCACATAACCAGTGCCAACCATATAAATTTAGTGTGCAAAGTTAACTTATTTATGTTGATCCATGGTGTGACCTACCAATACCGAAGGATGCTGCTAACATGACACTATGATCAGAGACCCTTTGACGAAATTGTGTGCGATGCATTAATCACAAACAGGGATGTAAACAAATTGTCAAAAAAGATGCAAAACGTTTGCGATGGCGGAGACATCAAACACGGTTCAGATAATTACGTGTGCGATGCTGGGCATACGGTTGATCCAGCAGAACTGTTAGCGATGAGGAAGAACAACATAAACGGGCAGCCATATCAATGTGTGTGTGATATACGGCATACAGTTCGCTCCGATGAACTGTGTGCTATTAGGGAATGCAACAGAAACGGTCAGCCAGATCAAGGTGTGTGTGATATATGGCATACGGTTTACTTGGAAAAACTGTTTTCGATTTGGCAAGAGAACGAAAATAGTTCATCTTAACAAGATGTGTGTGATATGCGGCATTTGCGATGAGCCAAAAGAACACAAATGATTTTTGTAAACCAGATGTGTGATATGCAGCAAACAGCCCACTCGGATGAACTGTTTGCAATGAGAAATTATAACACAGGCGGTTACTATAGTAAGTTCGTGTGCAATTCTGTTCGTACAAAAAAATTTGAAAAATGCAAACTAGTTGCTTGTGGTGGCTAGGAGTATCACACATGATGCGTCTGCGAGTACTTGTGTGCGATGATTAGTAAGTTACACATAATGAATGGCCACAAGGGTGATATGCTGATCATGGAGTCCGAGAAGACCGTCGTCGGAAGGCCGCTGGCTCAGCCTTTTAGCCTATAGTTTATTATAATTGTGTGCATAATTAGGTCGTGAGTGTTTTGTGCCTTGCCACATGTGGCATATTAAATTATCCTGAATATGTAAGACAATTATTATCCGTTGCCATTATAAATTTGCCTCAACGGTGAGCAACCATGTGGTCAACCTTCTGGCACCCCATGGGAGACGTGATGGCGCATCCCTAGGACACGATGGTGATATCATGACCATGTGTGATAGTGGGTAGACACGTACACGTACATCCGAAAACAAGGGCCCATGTTTCGGGCTTCCGATGCGTGGCATATGGTTGATCCAAAAGAACTGTTTGTGATGAGGCAGAGCAACATAAACGGGGTTTTGTAGGCCCGGAACAATCAATAAATTTTGACTTTGTTTCTTGTCACATTGCAGATTACAACGCAATAAGTAATTGCAAATCTGTTCACACTGATCAAACTAATATGTGTTCACACTTAGCACCGGGCTATAAAAACTACCCACTCGAAAATTACTTCACAGTTCGTCTCCTCATCACCCACAAAACTGGTCTTTCCTGTCAAGCCATTCCACCTTGACCGGTAGGAGGAGTTTCGGGTGGACATATAACCAGGCAACAAAGACCAAGGCCGCGGAAGCACTAGAGAGGTCCCGCCGCGAAGTGGCAGCCACAGCAGAGATGTCCCGACGCACCACGGAGCCCTCAAACGAGCTCTCATGGGCATGCAAGGGCTCTAACAAGCGCACTCACCATGTCGGCGATCACGACGAGCTAGCGTTGATGAAGTCCTTGGCTGGTTACGACGACATGCTCGCTAGCCTCATTAAGCAGCATGAGCTGGTCGACGGCTTGATGAAGCTGGTCGAGATCAGCGATGCCTCGGTTGACAAGGCGACCGACCTCGTCGAGCAACTCATGGGTGATAATGTGAAGCTCCTCAAGGCACTCGCCGAGAAGGAGGAGGAGGCCGCCGGCTAGAAGATGCTGCATGAGTAGAGGAGTGTCTCGTGGATGACGCTGACAGCAGTCGTCGAGGAACTGATGGGTGACTTGAGGAAGCTCCGGATCAAGCGCGAGAAGGAGGTGGACGAATCCGTGGCTTCTTTCAAGCAAAGTCGTGAGGAATTGAAGAAGGAGCTGGTGGATGTCGTCGCCCGGAAATCCATTGAAGACTAGATACAGTAGCGATCTAGATCGTTGTCTGCAATTTCCTTCTTCTCTTGCCCCCGTGTCTTCTAGGCTTTGCTGCATGTGGCATTTTAAATTATTCGGAATATGTAAGACAATTATTATCTGCGCCATTGTAAATTTGTCATCTTACTATCCGTTGCCATTTTATTTGTCGTCGTATTATCCGTTGCCCTATGTGGCAATTTAAATTAGGTCGGAATACGAGTTGAAAACACGAACAAAGCAAATGCTGCCATGGGATCACGAGCAATCGCCCTCCGTCCACCCCTAAAAAAACCTCCGTCCAGGCGCTTTAATTAACCCATTAATGGAGAAGTTGTGTGTGAGGCGAGCGGCGGCTGGTGCACGGAGGTCAAAGAGCTCGCTTCCCGGTGAGCATGGGCGGCCTTGCTTCTTGCATGTGTCCCATCAAGCCTATGAGGTGGAGAGGATGCATGCGTCCCGTCGAGCCTGCGCGGCGGACATCTCGCACGCATCCCATCGAGCCTGCATGGTGGAATTCTCATGCTCGTCCCGTCTAATCAAACATCTGCATGCACGCCATCGACTATGGTTAAATTTTCACACGGTTCATATAATACAACCATTTGCGATATTAACATGTCACCTTTTTGTTTCAAAAAGGACTTCGTTGGCTACTAATGTGTGCGCCTCTTCTCAAACTGGACGATTTTTTACTACGGCATATATGTGCCATGTCATGAAACCATGCCAAGTTTCATGCTTTTCGAGTGAGTTTTTGATTTACTGGGATTTAAAAACCGAGATTCTCAATGTTTTAGGACGACGACAAGTTTGTAGTTCATTCTCATTCCTTAAATGAGACCTAAACATGCACCCATTGACACATGTACGATTTCCCACCCATTTTGCTTCACTCGAGCATGTGCTTGTAGTTCATATTTGAATTATGGACTACATTAAATGCGTAGAAAACTTAATTAGTAATATATACAATGGCCAAACGAACCCTGAATAGTTTCAAATTTCAGCATGGCACTCATGTTATTCTATGTTGCCTGTAGAAAACAAAAATCAAGGAGAGAAGAGGCAGCAATTATCGTTTCGCCCACCGAAACCACGAGGGTTGCGAGAAGCTTCGGTTTTTAAGATGCTTCTAATATAGCTTCGCCCAAATTGGACAATTATATGTACCATGTAGTGACACCCTGCCAAGTTTCATGATTTCCTGGTGAGTTTTGGATTTACAGAGATTTAAAAACCGAGATTCGCAATGTTTTTGGCCAAGGCAGAATGGTGAGACGGTTGAATTCATTCCCATTTGTTCCATGGGACCTAAACATTCACCCAAGGACACATGTACATTTTTTCTAGCCATTTTGGTGCACGAGAGCATGTATTTGTTGTTCAGATTTGAATTATGGACATTAAATGCCTAGAAAACTCAATTAATGAATAAAAAGGGTCAAACGAACCTTGAATAATTTCAAAGTTTAGCGTGAATCTCCCGTTGTTCTGTGTTGCGTGTAGAAGAAAATACCTAGAACAGGGAACGATTATCGTTTGGCCCACAAGGGGACACGTTTCCCGATCAAAACCACGAGGGTTCTTGCGACAGGCTCCAGTTTGTAAGAGGTTTATAATAAAGCTTGGCCCAAATTGGCAATATTTTTACCACGACATATATGTGCCATGACGTGACACATTGCCACCTTTGATGACTTTTTGGTGAGTTTTGGATTTATGGGGATTTAAAAACCAAGATTCCAAATGTTTGAGGACGAGCCAGGACGCCGTTAAGGTTGTAATTCGTTCCCATTCCTAGCATGGGACCTAAACATGCACCCAAGGACACATGTATAGTTTTCCTAGCCATTTTGCTGAATTGAGCATGTATTTGTAGTTCAGATTTGAATTATGGACATTAAATGCCTAGGAAACTCAATTAGTGTATAAAAAGGCCAAACGAACCCTAAATAAGTTTAAATTTCAGCATGGATATCATGTCGTTCCATGTTGCCCGTAGAAGAAAATACAAGGTGAAAAGAGGGAGCGATTACGTTTTGCCATAAGGGGAACACGTTCCCTATCGGAACCACGAGGCTTCTTTGAGAGAATCTCCGGTTTGTAAGAGGTTTGTAATAAAGCTTGGCCTAAATTGGCAATGTTTTTACCACGACATATATGTGCCATGACATGACACCATGCCACCTTTGATGACTTTCTGGTGAGTTTTGTATTTATGGGGATTTAAAAACCAAGATTCCAAATGGTTGAGGACGAGCCAGGACACCGATATGGTTGTAATTCGTTCACATTCCTGGCATGGGACCTAAACATGCACCAAAGGACACATGTACAATTTTTGTAGCCATTTTGGTGAACTTGAGCATGTATTTGTAGTTCAGATTTGAATTATGGACATTAAATGCCTAGGAAACTCAATTAGTGTATAAAAAGACCAAACGAACACTGAATAAGTTTAAATTTCAGCATGGATATCCTGCCGTTCCATGTTGCCCATAGAAGAAAATACAAGGCGAAAAGAGGCAATGATTATGTTTCGCCGCAAGGGGAACACGTTTCCCTATCGGAACCATGAGGCTTATTTGAGAGAAGCTCCGGTTTGTAAGAGGTTTGTAATAAAGCTTGGCCCAAATTGGCAATGTTTTTACCATGACATATATGTGCCATGACATGTCACCATACCACTTTTGATGATTTTCTGGTGAGTTTTGCATTTACGGGGATTTGAAAACCGAGATTTCAAATGTTTGAGGACGAGCCAGGATGCCTGTATAGTTGTAATTCGTTCCCATTCCTGGCATGGGACCTAAACATGCACCCAAGGACACATGTACAATTTTTTTTAGCCATTTTGGTGAACTTGAGCATGTATTTGTAGTTCAGATTTGAATTATGGACATTAAATGCCTAGGAAACTCAATTAGTGTATAAAATGGCCAAACGAACCCTGAATAAGTTTAGATTTCAGCATGGATATCCTGTCGTTCCATGTTGCCCATAGAAGAAAATACAAGGCGAAAAGAGGCAGTGATTACGTTTCGCCATAAGAGGAACACGCTTCCCTATCGGAACCACGAGGCTTCCTTGAGAGAAGCTCCGGTTTGTAAGAGGTTTGAATAAAGCTTGGACCAAATTGGATAATTTTTTTACCATGACATATATGCGCCATGACGTGACACCATGCCAACTTTCATGACTTTCTGGCGAGTTAAGGATTTACAGGGATTTAAAAGCCGAGATTCTAAATGTTTGAGGACGAGCCAGGATGCAGGTACGGTTGTAATTCATTCCCATTCCAGGCATGGGACCTAAACATGCATCCAAGGACACATGTATAATTTTTGTAGCCATTTTGGTGAACTGGAGCATGTATTTGAAGTTCAGATATGAATTATGGACATTAAATGCCTAGGAAACTCAATTAGTGTATAAAAAGGCCAAACGAACCCTGAATAAGTTTAAATTTCAGCATGGATATCCTATCGTTCAATGCTGCCCGTAGAAGAAAACACAAAGCGAAAAGAGGCAGTGATTATGTTTCGACAACAAGGGGAACACGTTTCCCTATCGGAACCACGAGGCTTTCTTGAGAGAAGCTCGGGTTTGTAAGAGGTTTGTAATAAAGCTTGGCCCAAATTGGACAATATTTTTACCATGACATATATGTGCCAAGACCTGACACCATGCCTACTTTCATGACTTTCTGGTGAGTTTAGAATTTACAGGGATTTAAAAACCGAGATTCCAAATGTTTGAGGACGAGCCAGGATGCTGGTACGGTTGTAATTCGTTCCCATTCCTGGCATGGGACTTAAACATGCACCCAAGGACACATGCATGTATAATGTTTCTAGCCATTTTGGTGAATTGGAGCATGTATTTGAGGTTCAGATTTGAATTATGGACATTAAATGCCTAAGAAACTCAATTAGTGTATAAAAAGGCCAAATGAACCCTGAATAAGTTTAAATTTTAGCACTAATATCTTGTCGTTCCATGTTGCCGGTAGAAGAAAATACAAGGGGAAAAGAGGAAGTGATTATTGTTTCCCCCACAAGGGGGACACGTTTCCCTATCGAAACCACGAGGCTTCTTTGCGAGAATCTCCGGTTTGTAAGAGGCTTGTAATAAAACTTGCACCAAAATGGACGAAAAAATTCCTCGACATATATGTGCCATGCCATGACACCATAACAAGTTTCATGCTTTTCGGGTGAGTTTTTGGATTTATTGGGAATTAAAAACCGATACTCTTCTCACGAAATATTTTCAAATAGCGGACGGTTCACTCATGAAAGTCGTGTGCCTACCAAACCATGGCTGATGCCCCCATCCCCCCTACTGCACGCGTGATCTGAGTCGTGCATTCTGATTGGCCAGAACCCAAACCCCACGGATCATATGTTTGCACGGTTGGATGCTCCCAGATCGAATAGCAACCCTCAGCCCTTTTGACAACACATGCAATACATGGGTAAGCACTGTGTGCATGCGTCGTGCTAGGTCACGCTTCCTTCTCTTCTACGTTTTCTAAACAGGCTACCATTTCCCGCCACTCCTCTCATCTGTTTCCCGCCTCTTCTCCCATCAGTTTCCCGCTGCCAGTGTCAGTGCTCATTGAAGGCTAGGCGGCGACGCACCAGCCATGTAAATATCGCACATAGTTTCTAAAATCACAAATGTGTGTGATAGGAGGGAGTAGGTCCCATAGGGTGACCAGCGTGAAACGCCTTAAAGGCAAGGAGGCAATTCCTATCAGCAAGGTGTCGCTTCCCATCCGCTAGCCTAGTCGAATAGAACGCAGAAGTTAAGCATGCTCGGGCTGGAGTAGTCCAAGGATGGGTGACCCGATGGGAAGTTCCATATCTCAAGATTCATTTAATCGCCATGACACGGTTGTAGACTATGTTTTTATAGGTTATTTTTTGCTGTAAAATCACCACAACTGCGCAAGTGCAAGCAAATGGTGGAGGTACTGGCTTAACCGTGTGCGATGCAAGTGCGCTGTAAAATCACAACGATTGCGCAAGCTAAAGGCGGGTAAGTTTATTTAGTAATTAGGACGAACCGTGTGTGATAGAGAAGCTAGCTGGAAATATAAAAACACACTACACGCCTTGAGCGTTGCAAAAATCGACGATTCTGCCACTTTTCCTTATTATCATACACACATATTCTTATTGGACCATGTGTGATCATGGGCACTCCTGCCCCGCATCAATTCCTTTACACAAATTTTAGTAGCCGTCATACTTCAACCGTCGCCCACACTCCTCTAGCACCGACCTTATAGGAAAATTGCAGTAGTCGAGGCATTTGAATCATCGCCCTCCCTCGTCCACCACCATCTCCACCCACCATTACCAAAATTTTCAGTAGACGTGGTGTATCCTCAAACACTACCATCCCCCCTCCATAGCCCTCCCACTCGGCCCCCTCCCCCCCTCGAATCCTAGCTTGCGGCCGCCGCTGGCACCACCGCCAACCCATCCCGGTCTGCCCGTTCCTCCTACCTTAGATAATAAAGTTCAGGTTACCCAGCGATTCCCATACCATCGCCCCACTCCCCTGAGTTTTTAGATGAGGCCTAAGGTGTCCCTCCCTGCCAGATCCACATCCCCTGCTCCAGAATCTCGCAGCCTAAGCTCGACCACGTATCCCGGGGAGCCCGACGAGCATTCGGCCAATAATAGGTTTATCATGGCCTCTCCGGCGGACGTTGGCGAGGTGGTCACCGTTCGCCCCGACCTGTTGATCCCGGAGGAACACGTCGCCACGGAAGCCGGAAAAGACATTGACTATGTTGCCATGCCGAAGGCTTCATGTCAGCGGGCTTGCGTATTACTGTATCTCGGGAAAGCTGGCTATGACATCAAGCTCATCGACAGCGACGGCTTCACGCGGGCCATGTCACAGGTTACGTGGTCCATCCCCAACCCCTTTTGTTCAACTGTCGTCGATCTCTTTCACGGCCCTGCCGCTGATCTCCTCCGCCAAGCGGTCAAGGATTTGCGATCCTTATACGCCATCGAGCCCATTTGGTCATTTCTGAAGGACACGTTCTTCGGCGGCGGCTTGGGATCCTCAATTTCCAAGTCAGATCTCATCGACCATGACCATGACCACGAGGAGGGCACCCACAAAGGTTCTTACAAGGTGAAACAGCCCATCTGTGACACCAGAGAGTGCAGCATGGGTCTGTGCTCTTCCAACTAGAAGGATCCCGTCCATGAAATGTGAGGCAACATCCTATCAGCAAATCTTACCCTTTCTAGCTTGCCAAATCGTACCCTTTGTTGTAGTAGCATTTGTCGTGCGGTGCTATAACTGTGTCGTGTTTAATTATTTCAATTATGCAAAAATGTATTTTTCAATAGGTCTATGTGATGTTTAAGTATGAATTGTCCACTTCAGTTTCATGAATGGCTATATTTTGGTTGTTTATAATGAGTAGATGCCTTGTTTATCTGTGTTTGGTTGTTAGGTTGGTTACAGTGAGCATTTTTTGAGGTATCGAGCTGATGCCTTGTTTATATGTATTTGGTTCTTAGTTTGCTTGCAGTGAGCACTTGCCCAGTTATCAAGTAGATGCCTTGTTTATTTGTATTTGGTTGTTAGGTTGCTTTTTTTAGCATTTGACCAGTTTTTAAGCAGATGCCTTGTTTATCTGTATTTGCTTGTTAGGTTGGTTGAAGTGAGCATTTGTCTAGTTTTCAAGCATATGCCCTGTTTATCTGTATTTGCTTGTTAAGTTGGTTGTAGTGAGACTCTGTCCAGTTTTCAATGGCTATATTTCATTGTTATACTGATCATTTATGCCTTGTTTATTTCAATCATTCACAATGTGTTGTTCATTATGTGCAAGTCGGAACTGTGCCGCTCGACTGCATCAACACTAGTTTGAACGGCTATATTTAGTTCAAGTTATGCCTAATGTAGTAAACACATGCCCTTTATTCCAGTTTTACACATTTATCCAGTGTGATGTTTAAGCATTACCTACGTTCTATTCATTTTCAACAATACCAGTTTGAATTGCAATATTTGATGGATGTTAAGCCTAGCGGTAACATTGCCTTCCGCTTTATATATGCTTTAACAGCATGCTGAAACCAACACATTCAAGCTATCATTTGGAGATGGTGTTGTTTACCTTTGCTATATTTGTTTGATGTTAAGGTTGATGTACTTATCATGCCTTTCCACTACTTATGCAGGACAACAACGGGAGTGGCCACTATTTTTTGCTGAGGTTAGCTTCATCTCTCGGCTTGTACTCCCCCCGTCGTTCCATAATGTAGTGCATATAGATCCAGGCATGGACACTTGTTAGCTTCTAATATTGACTTGTTGCTTGTAGGTACATATGCCCTTGGCAAGGATCCATGCATCGACCTGTTTTGCGTATGGGGCAATGAGATATTCATGAACAAGCAATAAGTGAGGAAACTGATAAGGATTATTAGAAAAAAGATACGAATGGTGGAAAGCAAATTATTTGCTTATACTCTAGCCAACACAACAGTGAGTTGTAGGATGGTAACTACAAACTCTGCAGCCTTCTCTTTTTACTACCCATAATGAGTTGTTAGAAAACAATGTCTGAATCTTTTTGGTTTGCAGTAGTTCCCGAAGGAGTTCACTCAAGATTACCTTGCAAAGTACATGATTGGTGGACACGCAATGAAGTTTAAAGTATTTCATCTCGACTACAATGAGCATCGAGAAGTCGTAATGAAGGCAGTGAAGGATGGACGGGCAGCCATCACAAGGGGTTCGTCTAGAGTCGTGCGTGCATTACCCATGGAGGAGGGAACAATATGGGCATTCTGCTTCACCTTCTACAGCAACCAGAATGTCTTTCACCTCTCTCTTTACAGTCTTTTAGTACAACTGTGGTTCATCATTCTTTACTTGGTGCTTGATGTCTACTACACAACCTTCTTCTTGTAGACTCGTGTTGGGCCTCCAAGTGCATAGTTTTGTAGGACAGTAGCAATTTTCCCTCAAGTGGATGACCTAAGGTTTATCAATCCATGGGAGGAATAGGATGAAGATAGTCTCTCCCAAACAACCCTGCAACCAAATAACAAAGAGTCTCTTGTGTCCCCAACACACCCAATACAATGGTAAATTGTATAGGTGCACTTGTTCGGCGAAGAGATGGTGGTACAAGTGTAATATGGATGGTAGATATAGGTTTTTATAATCTAAAATATAAAAATAGCAAGGTAACTAGTAACAAAAGTGAGCGAAAACGGTATTGCAATGCTTGGGAACAAGTCCTAGGGTTCATACATTCACTAGTGCAAGTTCTCTCAACAATGATAACATAATTAGATCATATAACAATCCCTCAACATGCAACAAAGAGTCACTCCAAAGTCACTAATAGCAGAGAAAAAATGAAGAGATTATTGTAGGGTACGAAACCACCTCAAAGTTATTCTTTTCGATCAATCCATTGGGCTATTCATATGAGTGTCATAAAACAGCCCTAGAGTTCATAGTAAAGTAACACCTTAAGACACACATCAACCAAGACCCTAATGTCACCTAGATACTCCAATGTCACCACAAGTATCCGCTGGTTTGGTTATACGATATGCGTCACACAATCTCAGATTCATCTATTCAAACCAACACAAAGAACTTCAAAGAGTGCCCCAAAGTTTCTACCGGAGAGTAAAGACGAAAACGTGTGCCAACCCCTATGCATAGATTCCCAAGGTCACAAAACCCGCAAGTTGATCACCAAAACAAACATCAAGTGAATCAATAGAATACCCCATTGTCACCACGGGTATCCCACACAAGACATACCTCAAGTGTTCTCAAATCCTTAAAGACTCAATCTGATAAGGTAACTTCAAAGGGAAAACTCAATCCATTACAAGAAGGTACAGGGGGAGAAACATCATAAGATCCAACTATGATAGCAAAGCTCGCGGTACATCAAGATCGTGCTGAATCAAGAACACAAGAGAGAGAGAGAGAGAGATCAAACACACAGCTACTGGTACATACCCTCATCCCCGAGGGTGAACTACTCCCTCCTCGTCATGAGAGTGCCGGGATGATGAATATGGCCACTAGTGATGATTCCCCCTCCGGCAGGGTGCCGGAACAAGATCCCGATTGGTTTTTGGCGGCTATAGAGGCTTGCGGCGGCGGAACTCCTGATCTAGGTTTCTTTTCAGGGGTTTCTGTATTTATAGGAATTTTTGGCGTCGGTTTCACGTCAGGGGGGTCCACGAGTAAACGACAAGGGTGGAGCACCCTCCCGGGGGGTAGGGCGCGCCCTCCACCCTCGTGGTTGGCTCGGGACTCTTCTGGCCCAACTCTTTTGCTTTGGGGGCTTCTTATCATCCATAAAAAATCACCGTAAATTCAGCTGGTTTGGACTCCATTTGATATTCCTTTTCTGCAAAACTCAAAAACGAGGAAAAAACAAAAACTGGCACTGGGCTCTAGGTTAATAGGTTAGCCCCAAAAATCATATAAAATAGCATATAAATGCATATAAAACATCCAAGATGGATAATATAATAGCATGGAACAATCAAAAATTACAGATATGTTGGAGACGTATCTGTGCTTCTGTAGTTCTTCAGTATATGTACCTGTGCATCGGATTATGCATTCGTGGTTGAACCTATATTTGTAATAAACATGGTTGGATATGAAATAAGTGATTGCCTACTATCAAATTCAAAACATATGATTTTTAAATTAGGGATTAATTAGGGATTAATTAGTGATTACACTGCACACGGTTGGCGAAAGTGAAACGTCTGCGATAAACGTGGAGATCAGACACATTTCTAGGATCCTCTACGTGTGCGATCAATCTCCACTGCACACACGATCGGCCAAGAAAAAACACATGCGGTCAATCTCCACTGCACACATGATCGGCCAAGAAAAAACTTGTGCGATTAACAACAGCATCGCACATAGTTCTTTCTTATTAAATGTTTACGATAGTCACCTTATCACACACGCTTCAAAATTATGGACTATTTGTGATGTTGTGCGCATCGCAAATGTTTGGTACTTCCTGGACTAACTGTGTGGGATGTACATACTAACAGAAACATATTCCTTGGATGGACTATATGGAATGTACATACGGACATAAACGTTTAGCGGGGACTAAATGTGTGGGATGTACTTACGACCGGAAACGATTTCTCCTATATAATTTTATTTTTTAGCACTACTATATGTATAACCGTATTTGAGCAATCGTCGTTCGCACACGACCTCATTTTGCCGAGCGTGTGTGCCAGGAGGGCATATCCCCGACGGTTCCTGGGTCGTGTGGGAAGGACCCCCTAACGCAGTCACTCACTTGGCGACGGTTCTGAACACCATCGCAGAGAGGGGTTAAAAACCGTTTGTATAGTACCGCCGTGTACTAGTGTTGCCTTCAAGACAAGTTATCACATATCGGTTCTTAGGCCCCAGTCTTGGGCCTTCTCCGGGCCTGCCTCCGTGAACCGCCATCTTTATGCCTTGGGCCTATTTGGACTTCTTCATATTGAACCACCAACGGTATAACCCGGCCCCTCCTGGGCGGGTCACAGCTCGGAGTTATATCCCCAACACCACCTATCAAATAAATACATGGGCTTGAAACACCACTACCACCTAAGGTGGTAGAGGTAAATTCTTTACTAAAGTTCGATGAAGGTGATATTCCTTATAATAAACATCCTAGTCAACACCTTTATGAGTTTGATAATTATATTAGAAAGCAAGATCACTTCAACGCAAATGTTATGAAACAATTGAAATAAAATTCTAATATTATTGCTTGCTTGAGTGACTTGTTATTTAGAATCTCAAATGATGTTTGTAGCGACCAGACCTCAAACAGTCTGATCTCTGTGCTTTAGTGTTATCCCTGGATCAGTAATGCTGACACGCACAGTACTTGAAGGATTTATAACAGAGTGGCAATCACACGCTTATTACATCGAATGTCTTAAAAGAGAACTTATTACAATAAATATGGCTTAAGGCCATCTAATAATGGTAACAACGGAAGGCTTGGAAGATAAGTGAGTCCATCAACTCCAACGGCATCACTGAGTATAAGACCACGACCTAAGGCACCTTACTCGTCGTTGTCTACAACATGAACGTTGCAGCCCGAAAATGGGTCAGTACATGGAATATGCTGGCAATGTAACACATAGAGAGTAATGAACAAAAATATGATATACTACATGCATATATGGTTGGTGGAAAGCTCTATGGTTACAGTTTTGCATAAAGCCAATTTTTCCCTACTACAAACGAATACATTTTATTTAACTATCATGGTGGTTGTTAAACATTGAGAAGGTAGACACCCTCTCAATCCCAATTAAGCATCATCATTAAACCCAACAATTTAAATTAAAGTAACATGATGAGATTCACATGATAATCCGAGTACTAGATACTCAAAACATCCATAACCGGGGACACGACTAACCATGATTAGTTTGTACACTCTGCAGAGGTTTGCGCACTTTTCCCCACAAGACTCGATCTCCTCCGTTAGATTTCTCGCACTACATGGTGTTTGAGAAACGTATGACCGAGACATAGTCTTTCAGAAGCGCTAGCACCTTACGATCGGGTAGACAGTTACACCTACTTTCCCCTACATCTGCTAGTCTACCACTGTAAGAGTTCGCACGACTTAATCAACTATGATAGAGCCCATAGTAGCTTGTGGCTGCACACGGAAGTTTCTAGCATGAATAATCTCATGATCCCTTTGAGCCTGGGTGGCGGTCCATAAAGAAAACAGGCAATCGTTGGAATACCCAGGTGCCTCAATCCACCCAGATGTGTGTTAAAGTTGCCACCTTAAATAAACCATTAAATAACATTCTCACATCTGTCATGGATACACTCACCCAATCCACGTCTACTAGCATAGCATGGCATTATAAGCAAACGTAGAAGTAACTCCCAAGGGTTTGATAATAAAACAGGTAATAGGCACTACCTCATCTACTTCCCAAAACCCACATATTAATCAGATCCTAACCATGCAATTGTTTGAGGATTGATCTAATGCAATAAACTTGGGTAGTAAAGAGGTATGATCAAAGTTTTACTTGCCTTGCTGATGATCCATGAAACCTAGCGATTCGAAGTAGCAAGCGGCGCACTCCGGGTACTCTATCGCAAACAAACAAGCATACAATAAGTACTCATCTAATGCATAGGTAAAACTCAAATAAGAAATCTAAGCAGAAAGTTCAACTTAAGAACTCCGGTTTGCAAAAAGAATCAAATCAAACGAAGCAACGAAACTCAAACGGCGAAAGAAAGAAGCTTCGTTTACTAATCTGGACCTAAGTTAAATTTTAAAGTAGCAAAAACTTGTTTGAGTTGGTTAAACGGAAAGAAGGTTTCGAGACAAAACTCTAGGCGCTTGAATCGCCTGATTCCGATAAAGGAGCAAAAAGATAAACTAAAACGAAAATCGGATCAGAAATCGCGATCTGGAATAATCGCGGAAAATCCGAGAAAAAGAAAAACTGACGAACAGTTTAACGAACGGACGTTCGTTAACTACAACTAAACGATGAACTCAACCGTTAAAACGAACGAACGAGCGAACGCTCGCTAAATAAGTAAACCGGAAAAAAAATTAAAAAAACTGAATCTAAAAAAACCTAGGGTTTTCTAAAAAAATCGAGTCGGTTTTCTTAGAAAACCGGGGCGGCGGCGGGCGGCTACCTCGTCGGGGCTGTGGCGAAGTCCGTCGGCTCCGGCGGGGTCCGGTGGGGCGGCGGGGCGGCGGGGGCTTCAAGCGGC
>NC_057813.1:111650561-111659774 GCF_018294505.1 Triticum aestivum
GCGGGGGTGACGCGGTATTTAAGGAGGGGGGCGACGTCCGGCTTGGGGAAGGGGATCGCCGGGTCGGGGTCGGCCTCGGGAGGCGTGCCCCGGCTGAACTCGGTGGCGGCGGCAGCGCGGACTCCCGTGGGGAAGGCGGCTGCGGCGCGGGCCTGGCCTGGTTCGGCTGGCCCTTCGGCCCAGTCGGAAGCGCGGTATTTATTTAAAAAATAAATTCCACCGGAACTAAGAAAATTTCTAGAAAATAAACTAAAATTCTAAAAATGCCAAAATAAATTTTCATCGTCTAAATGAAATATTTAGGATGAGATGAACATTTTCTTGGCCCTAAAATGCAGTTTTGAAAAACGTGCAATTTTCCTAAATTCAAATAAAATAGCAAAACTCCAAAATAAAAATCTTATTTGATTTTTTATTAAATCCTCAATATTTCTTTATTTTTGGGAAAGTCATTTTATTCCCTCTCTCATATTTTTATAATAGAAATAATTGAAGGTAAAATAAATAAAATCAAATGATCCTATTTTCAAATTTTGAGAAAACTCAAATATGACTATAACGAAATCCCCAACTCTCTCCGAGGGTCCTTGAGTTGCGTAAAACTTCTAGGATCAAGCCAAAAGCAATAAAATATGATATGCAATGATGATCTAATGTATAACATTCCAAATTGAAAATTTGGGATGTTACAAACCTACCCCCCTTAAGATGAATCTTGCCCTCGAGATTCGGGTTGGCTAGAAAATAGGTGAGGGTGGTCCTTCAGCAGATCTTCCTCTCGCTCCCAGGTTGCTTCATCCTCGGTGTGGTGGCTCCACTAAACTTTACAAAACTTGATAACCTTGTTGCGGGTGACTCGGCTGGCATACTCGAGTATCTTGACTGGTTTCTCCTTGTAGGTTAAATCACTATCCAACTGAATCGCTTCTAGCGGCACTGTATCTCTCAGCGGTATATCAGCCATCTCTGCGTGGCACTTCTTCAATTGGGAAACGTGGAACACGTCATGAACTCCTGGCAAACCTTCGGGCAATTCCAACTTGTAAGCAACTTCTCCCATGCGCTCCAAAACTTTGTATGGTCCCACAAAACATGGCGCTAACTTTCCCCTAACTCCAAAGCGCTTAACTCCTCGAAGTGGAGATACACGAAGGTAAACTCTGTCTCCGACTTCGTAAACTGTTTCCTTGTGTTTAGAATATGCATAGCTCTTCTGCCTGGACTAGGCTAGCTTGAGCCTATCGCGAATCAACTTCACCTTCTGTTTAGACTCCTTAATCAAATCTGGTCCAAACAACTGGTGATCTCCAACTTCATCCCACAACAATGGGGTCCTACACCTCCCTCCGTACAAGGCTTCGAAAGGGGCCATCTTCAAACTAGATTGATAACTGTTGTTGTAAGAGAACTCTTCATAAGGCAAATTGTCGTCCCAACTAGATCCATAATCTAGTGCACAAGCTCTCAGCATATCCTCCAAAATCTGATTGACTCTCTCGGTCTGTCCATCTGTCTGCGGATGAAAGGTTGTACTGAACTCTAGCCTGGTACCCAAAGTTTCGTGCAACTGATTCCAGAACTTTGAGGTAAAGTGGGTTCCTCTATCTGATACAATGCTCCTCGGAACTCCATGCAGACATACAATCCTGGTCATGTATATCTTAGCCAACTTAGCACTGTTGTAGGTGGTCTTCGCTGGGATGAAATGAGCTACCTTCATCAAACAATCGACTACAACCCATATCGAGTCATAGCCTGAACGAGTTCTGGCCAATCCAGTGATAAAATCCATGCCTAGCTTATCCCACTTCCATTCGGGTATCGGCAATGGCTGTAGCAATCCTGCTGGCTTATGATGCTCTGCCTTCACTCTTTGACATACATCACAAACTACTACGTACTCAGCAATATCCTTCTTCATTCCGGTCCACCAGAAAGTGTCCTTCAAATCCAGATACATCTTGGTATTACCTGGGTGAATCGTGTATGGCGAATCATGGGCCTCGTGCAAAATCAACTTCCTGATCTTCGGATCATTAGGCACATAAACGCGGTCCTCAAACCATAAGGTATCATGCTCATCCTCACAAAATCCTTTAGCTTTTCCTTTGCTCATCTTCTCCTTTATAGAGGCAATATCCTTGTCAGTCTTCTGAGCATCTCTGATCTTATTCATTAAGGTAGATTGAACCTCCAATGCTGCTACATAGCCTCTCAGAACTATCTCCAAACATAGCTCGCGAAGGTCCTCGGCTAACTCCTTCGATAACTCTCCGGTCAAGAGTGTGTTGACATGGCTCTTGCGGCTCAACGCATCGGCTACTATGTTAGCCTTCCCGGGATGATAATGCAATCTCATATCATAATCGTTGATGAGTTCCAACCATCTCCTTTGCCTGAGATTCAACTCCTTCTGTGTGAAAATGTACTTCAAACTCTTGTGATCCGTGTACACCTCACAATGGTTTCCAATGAGAAAATGTCTCCAAGTCTTCAATGCATGCACTATGGCTGCTAACTCCAAATCATGTGTAGCACAATTCAACTCATGGGGCTTAAGCTGTCGTGAGGCATACGAAACAACTCTTCCCTCCTGCATAAGCACTACTCCAAGTCCTCGACGTGAAGCGTCGCAATACACCTCATAATCCTTGCGCTGATCTGGTAGAATCAACACTAGCGATGTAACCAAACGTTTCTTTAACTCCTGGAAACTAGCCTCGCATTCCTCAGTCCATTTGAACTTGGTCTCCTTCTTCAACAAGTCCATCATGGGATTCGCAATTTTTGAGAAATTCTCAATGAACCTCCGGTAGTATCCTGCGAGTCCAAGAAAACTTCGAATCTCTCCAACTGTCGTTGGTGCTTCGCAATTTGTCACAGTGACAACTTTGGTGGGGTCTACTGCTATTCCTTCTCCGGATATAACATGTCCGAGGAATCCAACTTCCTTCAACCAAAACTCACATTTGCTGAACTTGGCATATAATTGATGTTCTTTGAGCTTCCCAAGTACCAAACGCAAATGCTCCTTATGCTCTTCTTCATTCTTTGAATATACCAAAATATCATCAATGAACACCACGACGACACTACAAAAAAATACACTTCCGTGATGGTACGTGTTTGTCACAGTAGGTCGCGTTTTTTATCATGCATGTACATCCATGACAAATTATGACAGAATCAAGATAGTCATACCTATGCTGTCGTAGAAGTGTTCCATGACATTACCAAAATTATCATCACGGAAGTGTCCACTTCCATGATGATAAATCATGCGTCACATAAGTGCTTTCGTCAAGGGTGACCGACACGTGGCATCCACCGTAACGGAACGCCGTTAAGCTATCAGGTCGGGTTTTGAATCCGATAACCCGTTAACAGCCCCGACCAATGGGGATTTTCCATGTGTAAAATCATCATTGGCTGGAGGAAACACGTGTCGGCTCATCGTTGGGGCAGATGTCATCCACTCATTGGACGGAATGTGCCTATGATACATCGACACGTGGCACGGCCCAACAGAGGCCCATTCCTGTGAAAAGGCCGACCCAGTAAAAATTAGCAGGCCAGCCCATATAAGGCCTACTTGTGTCAGGTCCATTTAAGCCCACGACCCATACGAGATGTGCCAATTTGGCCCGTCAACGACCCGTTAAAGATTTGACACCATTGCAGCCCATCGTCAGTTCGAGCCCGTTAACAGCCCGCTATATATTTGGGCTCAATATCGGCCCGATGAGATTTTGGCCTGTTAACGACCCATTTAATGGATGGGCCAATTTTCAGGATGTACATCTTTCGGCCTTTTAGCGACCCATTTAAATGTTGGTCTAATTTCCGGCTCGGTGTGTCTTTTAGCCTATTGATGGTCCATAAATCTGATGGGCCATTTGTTGTCGGACCTGAGTTTCTGCCTTTTAGCGGCTCATTTAAGTGTTGGGCCAATTTCTGGCCCGGTGTCACTTTCAGCCAGTTGACGACCCATAAATCAGTTGGGCCATTTGTAGTCGGACCTGAGTTTTGGCCTTTTAGCGACCCATTTAAGTGTTGGGCCAATTCCCGGCCCTGTGTGCCTTTCGGCCTGTTAACGGACCATAAATGAGTTGGGCCATTTGCAGTCGGACCTTAGTTTTGGCCTTTTAACGGCCCATGCCCTTCAAGGTCCAATACCAGCCCGATTTCTCTTTTGGCCTGCTAAAGGCCCACAACACAGTTGGGCCATTTACAATACAACCTGACTTTCGGCCTCTTAGCGGCCCATGGTCTTCATGGTCCAGTACAAGCCCGTTGTCTCTTTTGGCCTGCTAAAGGCCTACAGTATAGTTGGGCCATATGTAGCCCAAACTTAGTAACGGCCTGTTAACGGCCCGTGAAATAAATTGGGGCAACCTGTTGCCCACTTTGATGTCGGCCTGTTAACGACCCGGGAGGTAAGAGGGCTGACCATTAACTTTCAGCCTAGTAACGGCCCATTAACTTAATGGGCCCACTAAAGTTCGTACATGTCTTTAGGCCAAATTAGATAATTTGAGCCCATTACGACGAGCAATTTTGCACAGGACCAAAACCAATCAAGCAAAGGTACGGCATACAGGGAATAATATTGCACATCCAGCATATATTACAGGAAATTACATCCACTGGGCAATCAAAGATTAATGCTAGTGCAAAGAAATGAGCAGATCCTAACCATCTACAACATCACAATCTGTAACCTCAGCACAGATGACGCCCATAAGCATGTGGGCAAGTTCTTTCTACTTTGCTACACTGTCTGTGAAAACATTGATCAGTTGTTGTGTCGCACGACACTGCACCTCTGATTCATCCACCATTTCCATCATTGCTTCAGCCATTAATTGGTTCACAAACATACATTTATTCCGTTGCATTCGAGACAGAGGATACTGAACAGATTCAGATGTCGATTTTGGCAGGCTTGTATTATTGATAGTGGAGAGTGTCTCGACCACTGCATCATAACATAAATTAGGACGGGAACCAAACAGATTAATCATGAGTTATTGCCATATTACCTGGCCTAGATTTACTGGAAAGAAACAATGGGGTTGCCTTGCTGTTTTTAGAGTTTGTCTTCTTATCTTCAGCAGCCTGCACAAAATTAACACACTAGCATTCCTATCATTAGCCAAGTCAGATAATAGGAAAGCAACATTGACACAACGAACGTTTGGGCAACTAGCCTACACCAAATTAACACAATATGGCACAGCTATCATCATCCAGGTAAGGTAGAACGAAAGCAACATTGACACAATGAATGAATGGGCAACCAGAGAAGCACTACAATTCAGTAATGTGCGTGATATGAGATAATACATTCATGCAGCTCAGTATGCAAAGCTACCAGGCAGTTTTCCTTACAAAAATCAACATTGGCGCCTTTAACATTTTGCTACAACTAATTTTAGATCAGATAAAGGTTAGATTCACACCGATTAACAAAATACATGTTGATGTAAAAATATAGTGATATACAACAGGTACATACATCAGCATTGGAGCACAGAGAATTCCCGCAAGATATTTTGCTCAAATACGATCCCAATGGAGGAAGTCTTCTATCGTTTAACCTTATTTTCTAAAAGAGAGATGGGTAATAAACATGTAGAAAATATGATCAAAATGCTATAAAATTTCATGATGCGAGGATATGCACACGCTTCTTAGAATGGAGTTCACATTCTTTTGCTGGACTGGAGCGAACTAGTTCTTTGGCCACTGGAATCTGCTTATTATGAGTGGGAGTTGGGTTTCTCTGTGCTGGAGCAGTATCTATGAAAAATGGAGTTGGTTTATTATCTCCTGGCGTTTGGATCTTTTGCAAAGACCTGGTTTGTAACCCTTCAGATTCTAACATAGCCGTGTTCCCCTTGCATGCCTTATATAGAAGAATGGTGATTCAGTTATAAAACATGCTATAGCAGAGATGGAATAGGTACTGAAGAATAGAAAGGCATGACATATTGGCATGTATTCCCTCCATCCAGAAATAAATGGACGGGTCTGGGCGTATTTCAGTTCTAGATACATCCAGTTGTATCCATTTCCGCGACATTTAATCCGGACGGAGGGAGTATGATGTAAGAGCTAGCGATACGACAGGACAACACAGTAAAAAAACACTGAAAAACCCACTGCAGAACCAAATTATTCAAACCCACTGATATGAGATAGTACACTCATGCAGCTCAGGATGCAAAACTACCAGGCAGTTTTCCTTACAAAAATCAACATTGTGGCCTTTAATCATACATTTTGCTACAACTAAATTTAGATCAGATAAAGGTTGGATTCACGCCGATTAACAAAATCCTTGCTGATGTAAAAATATAGTGATATACAACAGGTACTTACATCTACATTGGAGTACAGAGAATTCCTGCAAGAATCTTTCCTCATAAACGATACCATTGCAGAAATTCTTCTATCTGTTAAGCTTATTTTCTAAAAGAGAGATGGGTAAGAAACATGTAGAAAATATGATCAGCATGCTATAAAATTTCATGATGCAAGGATACGCACATGCTTCTTAGAATTGAGTTGACATATTTTTGCTGGACTGGAGCGGACAAGTTCTTTGGCCACTGGAATCTGCTTATTATCAGTAGGAGTTGGGTTTCTCTGTGCTAGAGTAGTATCTACAAAAACTGGAGTTGGTTTATTATCTCCCGGCGTTTGGATCTTTTGCAAATGCCTTGTTTGTAACCCTTCAGATTCTAACATAGTCGTCTTCCCCTTGCATGCCTTGTATAGAAGAATGGTGATTTAATTATAAAACATGCGACAGCAGAGAGATGGAATAGGTACTGAAGAATAGAAAGGCATGACATATTGACATGTATTCCCTCCATCCGGAAAAAAATGGATGGGTCTAGGCGTATTTCAGTTCTAGATACATCCTTTTTTATCCATTTCGGCAACATGTAATCCGGACGAAGGGAGTATGGTGTAAGAGCTAGGGATACGACAGGACAACACAGCAAAAAAACACTAGTTGAATGTAAAACTATATGCTAGCGGAATACGTACAGAAATAACTAAGGCAACATACACGTGTATGATTGGGAAAATAAGATGGCATTGCAACAGAGCACTAGAACAACACTTCAATGTAAAAAAACATGGTATGGCAGACAGATGAAGTACATACTGATGAATAACAATGCATAAGATATTCGGAAGCATGATGTCCAAATTAAGCAGATGGCATTGCGATAGAGTAGAATGATAGTACTTGAATTTGAAAACTTGTTATCATGAATGGAATAGATACTGAAAAACAGGGAGGCGTGACATATTTACATGCATGATCAGCATGCTAAGCACATGGCATTGCAACAGAGTAGATACACTCCAGGACATTATATGCATGTTGTACCCATATCACAGGCCAAGTTAGAGCAAGGACCTTGTGGGGTGAAGAGGATTCATCATCTTTCTGCAAGTCTTCTGAAGAACTGCCTTTGCATGTTCCATCATATTGGGTATCATTGACATCAAGTTTATTCACCTTTACATTGCTCCGTGAGTTTCTTGTGGATATATCAGTGTGTGATATCTCACATGCATGGAAGACAACTAGTAGTTAGATTTATATAAATGAGTGCCTGTAGGAGACGACATAAATAGTAGAACTGGGGTTAACTAGCAGCAACAGGTCTCATAAACTAAAGGGAGAACACAGATGAAAGCTACAGAATATGTATCGTTTGTACTCGAGATTAACTAGATGGCACACAAAAGTATTAAAGTACAACATAGGTAATACTAGAAGTGGTAGAATACTATAATCACCAGCCTGTGGGATAGCATTGGCTGATGGATGATAACTATGGAACAGTGTTACCTAAAGAACAAGTATCTTAGCTGAAATATGGAACAACTCCTGAACAAGACCCGTAAGAGATCAACATGAATATACAGTGAAATGTGATGATCTATTTTCCGTGCTTAGATGAATAACAAAGCCATAAATGTTGCACACAAGTAAGATGAGGGTACAACCTATCTGGCTACCATCCATAGGAGTGAGCATCATGTGCTGACTTGTCGATGGCCCTGCAGTTGTTGTGGTTGTCCATGTCAGGCACGCGCATTCGATGCAGGGAACTGTTGAGTGGGGACTGTAGCTCCCTTCTGGTGTATGCTTCCCTTGTTGGAGCAACTGCGGTGAGTCGGAAGACTGTGTGTCTGAAGATGCAGATAACGCATAATGTTAAGAACGACATATCTCTTTGATCTGAAGAAATACACTAAGAGATCAACAACAAGGTACAAGAGTGGTCACACGTTTGTTGACTGAAGACTAAATTGGGGTCACACGATTTTATTTTATTTTGGTAGTGTCCGATCTACGCCGGGTGGCTTGATGGCCGTCTTGTGCCTCTCGGCTGACACTGTTCGGAATCTTCCCCGAAGAGCCAGCGGCCAACGGCAGAGCAGCCTGCCTCCATGGTCTGTGGCCCCGGCCAAAACCCCGCTCCACGGCCCACTGCACTGCCGTGGTTGCGCCGCCCCCGGGCCAATCCACAAAGACTCCCTGTCATCCAGATCCGGCGGCGGCAGTACCTTCAACCCACACAACTCTAAAAGATAGACATCTAAGCGCTGCTTCCGCGGCGAACTTGCGGCCCCGCACCCTTATGTTAGACACCAGCCAACCGGCAGCCTAGGAGCTCCACTGCCTCGAGGGGTGCTGCTTCCCATTGGGAATCGATTGGCCCAGAATAAAAATTTAGACAACTGACACCTAAATAAAGTGATTTGAGATGAGGGTGCGACCTATCTGGCGGCATGGTGAAGTAGGCAGGTCCAGCTGTCGAGTCGGTGAGGCCGGCGCGGTTGCGGTGGTGACCGGCGGCAGGGAAAGAGCGATGTCGCGACGGTCGATGGCTACGCGGAAGCAGCGCCAGGACTCTAGACAGATCCGAAGTTGCAGCCGCTCTGGCACTATGAGCAATGGCGGGGGTGAGTCGGCTCCAGTACGGTTCATGCGGTCGTCGTCGAGGCAGCACCAGAACACGGAGTAAGAGGCACACAGCCCAGTGCACGATGGCAATTGGACAGCGTCTCCGGCATTAGGGAGGAGGGTGGCTGTGAAATTGGTGTGGTGGGGGGCGCCATGGAGGTGGGGTTGAGGTTTCGCAGCTCGGGATAAGGGAGCTTCCCGGGGAGAGGTGATTT